>NC_056737.1:385316913-385604413 GCF_019279795.1 Protopterus annectens | reverse complement strand
ACCTTAATCAGGTTATTGTTGTCTAACAACTGCCAGAAATAAATGCCTGTTTAATTCTTCATTTGTGTTGATGTTATTTTAGTTTCCATCACTAGTTTCTATACTCTCAGATGTGGTGTAATGTGGATAATGTTAGCTACCGTGTCAAAATACCTTCTAGTATTAAGTCTTTTACTAGTTTGAGAACCTGCTATAGTGCTATAGTATGTACTAATCTAAAGTGCTGCTCTGTTTTGCTTCTGTAATTAAGAAAACAGTGATGAACCTCACACCATTAATAATGTATTATGTTTATTTATATACGTATTTAAGTTTATTTGAAGCTGTACATGCTTATCCTAACATTGTTATGAGGGGAGGCAACCAAAGACCATTTCTGCAGGACACACACTTCTTTAAATGTGCATTACTCTTAGGTCCAGTCAATTACTCGTAGTGTTTGTCCAGATATATGATGAATATCCCATGATATAGCTTTTAGTGAATAGGAGTTTTCCTGAAAATAACAATTAAGTAATAACAAATGTTAACAAAATTCAGATTTTAATACCAAAAACATAGAAAAAGAAAATACATGGCTATTCAAATCATTAAGAGTATGTGACATTTAGCATCTAACTATATCACAGTCAACTGTGTTAAGTTGAGGTATCATTCAAGGAGGCAGGTTACCTAAAATATGTAAAAGAACTGCCCTCCGCAACCACAGACATTCACACACCACCCACCTACCCACAATAATGTGATGGCAGAGCACCGTATAGGAAAAAGATTCATAGTAAGTGAACTCGGATGACTCTAACCTACTAAGAATAAAACTATAATAGAAAACAACAGATGTCACACAGAAGAAACACAGTCCCTACAACGAATCGCCAAGTACACAAATGAGTAATAGTTCAGATATCATTTTTTAAGTTGAAATACAAATGGTCGGTGTTCACTTTGTTCTGCATTACATTAAACTTATTTGGTCGATGTAGGCAGAATAAAGGAAAAGTCAATCATCTGCATGCATGTCTGAATGTGTGTTTATTTGTGTGTGAACATATGCGTGCATGTGTGTGATTTATATTATGGCTTAGTTGCTGGCTGTTAGCTGTTAGCGCAAGATCACTAACAATGGGTTAAGGAATTTTTCCTTATTCCTCACTGTTGTGCAATCTCTAAGTCAGTATATTTAATTACCAGGGGTGTGGGGGATGCAGGGGGGCTTGCCCCCATGCAAAAACACCAATTTTATTTATTTATTATTTTTTATATGTTTCCGTGTTTTCTTTTTTCTTTTTTTAGGAAGTGGTTTCAGTATACTAAAATGCTGAATTAGTGAAATTCAACATTTGAATACAGACCCAACAATTCACTACCTGTGCCATCAAACACACCCAACATAACCTAAACAATTAAACAGAAATGACAAATATCAATAAAACATTCCAAAATCACATACAACAAAAATATACAGCCTGTTAATTAATGAAAATAATGGAGAATACATTACAAAAATCCCAAACAAATATACTGCCCTTGACAGAATCAGTCTAATATAAGTAACCCAATACCTTGCCAAAGTCAATAGGTAAGAGACTCCCTGAAAAGAGGCTATTGGCCTAGAGGGACTAGCCCGGTCAACTATGTGTAACTAACTAAATAAATAAATAAACAAATAACACTATTAAAAAAAGAAACAATCATAAAATATACTTTCATTTTGGAGGAGCACCCTTGAACTTATATATGCCTTCTCTGAGTTAACACAGAATTAACCTGCTGATACAACTGTCTCCACTAAAGTTGAGCACAATATTGACTAAGAATGGAGTCAGAAGTCTAAGCATCTTGTTTCTTGATTGAATGGCCCATTAACGCATCATTACGCTCCCCTGGAAAATACTTAAATCATCTCCTATTTATCTTTTCCACTAGCTCATTATATTTGCATCTGAAATTCTTTATAGGTAGACAGATATTTGTACTACAGATTAGCAAAGTTAAATTTCAAATGTGTTTCTCTTATTTAGTACATATGAGTAACACTTAAGGTTAACATTTCCATTTTAGAAATCAGTCATTTCATTGTCAACAAGATTGATGAAGGCCACTCATCAGAGACTAATTAACTAAATTCCACTTTGACCATGAATTTCAACTTTTTTGCATGTTCCTCTAAGATTTGGTGAGCTCATTGTTAGATATAATAAGTAGAAGGGTATACAAGATACAACACCCTTATGGGAGGAAAGTGGGGTTTTACACCCCTACCTAACCGCATAGTTTTAATTTTGGTTAAACCATTGCTTGGCAGTTTGGTTTAAGCTTTGTTTGGCAGTTTCAAGCAATCTTTAACAATTCATCCAGCTATGAAACAAGCACTATTCCTCTGCGCATCATTAAATCTATACACACTTTTCCTAGGATTCAGAAATTTCTGTTATACAGCCAAACAAAGGCTAGTTAGCACAGTCAAAGTCATGCAGTGTGGATCAATACATCAATACTGATAACCAGTGTAACAGGAGACAATTAGCATGGTGGGGCTTAGATAATTAAGGAATGTGCTGGTGAAAACCACACAGATTGTGTAAATAGGAGCATTATGGAATGATAATCGTGTGAACTTTAAGAAGGGCACAGGTGGAAAAAGTAAAGGGAAAGTGTCTACAGGAAAATGGGTATAGGGATAGTAAAGAGGGCAGACAAACAAACACAGAGCAGATAAAGTCCAGCAGGGAAGGTGCTGATAAAAAAGGTGGGGGGGACACACAGGAGAGACACAGGCAGACTGAGGGGAGGACAAATAGTGATGAGGAGGACAGGACTACAAACTCTGGTGGGAAGTGAAAGATAAGGAAGGAGAGCACCATGTTGGGTAATGGATGGGCTAACAGCAGAATTTTGCAATGCCCAGTGTTTCCTGCAGCAATAGGCCAGTCACTAGTGACATAATGGGCAGGGCCATACAGCAGACAACATTGCCAGTCATAGAAGGATGTTCTACATGTGAAAAATTGTAGTGCAAAGTTGCTGATCAACCAAAGCTATCATGATATCCTCCAGTGCTTGCTGGGTAACATACTGTGTCCTATTAGTGTCCTCAGAAGGAGAGATGACACTCCTTCCCAGTGATAGACCACTAGGGAACACCATGGAACCCTAAAGGCTGCCTGCAGCTTTAAGACTTTTGTCTCCCTGTGGAGAGGCAGGCCTAGTGGCAGCTAGGGACCCATTAGGGGGTGACAGCACACGTTGATGACAAGTTGACCCCTGCCGCACCACATTCACAGCTTTGGCTGACACTGCATAAAACAGTAAAATAAATGGAGGGGAAATAAAACAGCAAGCATCAAATAAATATAAAAGAAATACCAAGGAGAAAGACAGAGAGAGAGAGAGAGAGAGTTAGAGAGAGAAGAGGGACACACACACACACACACACACACACACACACACACACACACACACACACACACACACACACACACACACACACACACACACACACACACACACACACCAGGAGAAAACATTTTATTTTTATTTTATTTTTTATTTTACATTTGTTAAATGGGTAAATCCATTGAACACAAGTGTAAATTTTCAGGAACTACCTCAAGGTTGAATGACTTGTTCAAAGTTACACGACAGGCAAGAAGAGGTACAAGGAATCAAATCCTTTTCCTTAGGTAGTAGAAGCAGTTCTTCAACAGCCGAGTCTTAAACATCTACTCTAAGTGCAGTACTAATTAACTGCAATAAATGGCAAGACTATGTAATTCTATCAGTTATAAAAGTACCAGAAAAAGCAGAATCATGTCTATGCAATGGCAATGTATAGAATATCTCTGACCTGCCACACAGAATGTTAGAATTGTGTTCAATGTGTCACAGAGGATAAGGAAATATGAATCCTCGTGTGTGTGTGTGTGTGTGTGTGTGTGTGTGTGTGTGTGTGTGTGTGTGGAATACATTGCATGTAGTGCAATGTGTGACAGCAGGAGTCAAGGAAGGTGGACTGAGATGCTTCCAGTACAATGTCATATGGCCAAGGGACATGCAAAGACTTGGAAATGAGCTAATCAGTGAATGCCTGCGGGGCTGTATGTGGACCATGCAATGGGGACACAGCCACAGCTGCCAAAATATCAGTCCAAACATGGGCACCATCCAGAGGTTGGTAGTCATATATTATAAAATATGCCAGCCAGCATTACATAATGTAATATGCCTCTACAAGGCATGTCAGGCAGACATAGCACTGCCATGTGACTTGGACGAGACAGTGCATGCACTATGCCCAACAATCATACAGGTGTGCTTGTATGGATGGCAGAGCTATAGCAAAGAACATAGCAATGGAGGGGGCCAAAGCTACAGGAGTGTGGCAGAGTTTGGCACATGGAATGCTGGAATGACAAGCAGAGACAGGTGTATGATCCCACCGTGACAGCATTGGCAACACACACAGCTTGAATGAGCAGGGAAGTAAGGCAGCCTATGTGTCAAGATCTTCTGTGTCAGGAGGTGTGCATACCTAGTAATAATGCACACTTCTGCTGGTAGAATGCCTCTGTGCAGCTATACTATCACCTGTATATACTTACCTCTGTGTCTGGAAACCCATTCTTTTAATCTTCAGAAGGTCAGCCTGTTCTTCTTCTCTACTTCCCCATGAGCTAAAAAGCATAAAAGGGCGAATGTACATGACTCACATGTGTTGCGCTTGGCTGAACAGTTAATAGTACATTACAGTAAAATGCACGTGGATAAGTACTTGCACCGAGAGATGACTGCTGCAGTTATCCATTCAAATGGCACAAAGCCTGTTTGAAGGCTATGGTTAAAGAGTGACATAGAAGTCCAGATAGGACATGGTTCAGGCCATGTAGGAGGCATCCTAGGATACTATCTGGGCCCCTTGATGCTGTGTTCTTAGTCTTAGAGAAGAGAGTGCTTTTAAGACCCTGTCCCTAGTGACAGTTGGAGTGGTTATGTTTGATGGTATTACTTTGGGGGGCAGCTGGGGGGAGAGGGGTTTATAATTGGAGCTGAGTTTGTCAGCCAGCAGAGCTGCTGTATCTTCCAGCTCTGTATAAGTGGCTCCATTAACAATCAGTTCTCTGCACTGTTGTGTCCCGATCTTGAGGTTTTGGACATAGGTAAAGAAAGCCTTGCAGTTGTCCTTGGCCTTGGAGGTTACCTTTAACTCAAAACTGGATTTGGATGACTTAATTTGCCATCTTAGCTGTTTGTTTAGCATGAGAGAGAATTTTTATCTTGCTAGGCATTGCCCTTAATTTTTAGCTATGACTTTTTTCCTTCTGTTGTACAGTCTATTTATGTTTAGATTCCACCAGAGTAACTTGGTTTTTGAGTTTTTTGGGGCTTGTTTTTGGAGGGCACAGTTGTTTCTCTGTCTCTATTAACATAATTGTATAGGGTTTCTGTGTACAGTTCTGCATAGGCAGCTGTGATCTTCTAGTTTGGTGGGTCTTGAAATGTTGTTGGGTAATCACTTGGTAATAGGTAGTTTGCTTCAGAGTCGCTCCTAACTGTTACAGGTTTTGTTGAGCTCGCAACATTGATTTTTATTTTGAAGGAGACAGCTTTATGGTTTGACCTTTCTAGAAAAGATACTACACTGGGAAGAGAGGAGGCAGCATTCTCCCAGATTTGTGAATACCAGGTCCGGTATGGTTGCACCCTTATTGAACAAATGGATAACTGGTCTAGGGTATTTGTGTTTACAAAGTCCAGGAATCTCTGGGCCAGCAAGTTTGAGGTCATGTAGGATTCCAAGATTGTAGAGGTAATATGGTATTGGGTAAAATGGTAAGTGTCGCCAGTAGGTCGAAGTGTGAGCTATGGGTTTTGTGGGTCACAGAGAATGATCCATACCTTGCAAGGATATGACATGGGACTTTATCTATTGTAATTTAGACTTGGAGAAGCTCAAGCATGTCATTCTGTTTGACCAGCCTTGAGGTGTGCTTGTATTTGATGTAGATTTAGACATCTGCATCTTTATTACCTGCCTGTGCAGTAGCTAGTCTAAATGTGTGGAAGGCATTGTATATGAGGGTGCTTCCATGGCTTTAAACCATGTCTCAGTAACTGTACAGATGTCTGGATTCTCCAAAGGAGGAAAGCTTGTAAAGAGTATATTTTCTGATTTAAGCTTCATAGGTTCATTGGTGTTTACTAGGCTAATGACCACAAGAGCCTTTTTAAGCCTAGCCATGCATCCCAAATCTCTGATGAGTTCTGATACCCTTGATAAGTGTAAGCATGGGCCTGGAAGATGAACCATTTACAGGTTAGCTGTTTGCATCAGAGACATAGGTGCCAAACCAGGGATGAATTTCCAGTTTCCCATCCAATTGTCCAAGTTGCACTTGAACTGGATTAGGGAGGAACTCTGCTAAACATGGATGGGGAGTCTATTCCATAGACAGGGTAGTCTCTGTGATACATACCTATCTCTCCAGCAGGTCCTATTTATATCACAGGCAAGGTTTAAGTCTTTAGAACGGGTAATTCTGGCAGTGTTTGTTTTGGGGATATGCAGAAGGTCCATCAGAGTGGGGTCTGACAATGCCCTGTATGCCAGGCATAGATCTCCCCTCAAAAGCCTGTAGGAGACAGAATACAGGGATAGGGCCTTGCGGTGGTCTGCATCAGACATATTACTTATGCCCTGTATTCTTTTAGTGAGGAACCTCTGTGGATGTTCCAATTGCTGGATATGCCTTGTTAGGTACATACCAAAGGGGACATTGTACTCAATGATAGGTCTAATGAATGCTGAATACAGTGGAACAATGACTTCCTTGGACTTAGATGTCATACCTTTGTTTATAAGTTGCGCAACACAGAATGATTTCCTCACCACTGTAGACATGTGATGATCAAAGGCTAGATTACTATCTATGTGTGTTCCTAAGTCCCTGACTACTGGGTCAACTCTAAGGGGTGTGTTGGCAATATGATAGTTACCAGGGATGGATGACTTTCCAAAGGATACTATTATGCATTTCTTGGCATTTAGTTTTAGTCCATGACTTTGACACCATTTGTTTGTCTGTATCAGCCCCTCCTGGAGAACATTTATGTTAGTGTGAGATTCAATGACAGCTCCTAATTTGCAATCATCTGCAAATTTAGTCAGCCAGAGACCACTGACATTGGCCTTGACTTCTGAGAAGTAAATGCCAAAAAGGAGTGGTCCAAGGACTGATCCTTGAGGGACTCAACTTGTGACTGGCCTCTTTGTAGAGGTATACTCCCCAGTTCTAACTTTCTGGGTCCTGTCTGTGAGCCAGTTGGCTCTCCACTGGGTGACATAAGGGTCTGTACCTAACCTCTTGAGTTTATCAACAATGCCAGAGTGAGGTTTTGTGTCAAATGCCTTGGCCAGGTCAAGGTAGGCAGTGTGAACGATTTTGCCCTCATCCATTGCTTTGGTGACCTTCTCAAAGAAGTCCACCAGGTTGAGTAGGCATAATCTGCCCTTTACAAAACCAAACTGGGTTGGGTCCAGTGTCTGGAGGTTTACTATATCTCTGTTGATCATCTCCATGATAATTATTTCTATGGCTTAAGATAATACGACTAGTGAATTACTATTTAACTGTAGCCTCCAAATAGGCTTTGCACCTCATGAATGGAGAAAGGCAACAGTCACCCCTCTGCACAAAGGTGGGTCATCTACTGACCCTAGAAACTACAGACTCATTTTACATTTGTTTACAGGGATAATCCGACTGGACACAGGTCCATTTACAGAGGAGGCACTGGGAGAAATGCTCCACAATTAGATTAACATCAACATGGTAATACAAAAGATAATATAACAGTGATAGTGAGGTAAGTATCATACAATCCAGTCTAAACACTAAACAATACATCAGCAGTAAGTGAGTACATTTACAAAGATAGAGAGTGTCATACATCAAAGCTTTAGCATTGGATTAGTGAGATAGGATAAAAGAATACAAAAATCATATGATTAGACATGACATATTATACAATTTCAAGTTGACAGTAGGATACCTAACTGTAACATATATATAGCAGAGATAGCAAGAAGGAAGATGTAAAGTGTGTTGAGATTGTGAGAGTCATGTGATGCATGGACATAGCCATGTATTCATAAGATGTGATTTGAGAGCATTTTTGAAATGTGTGTTAGTGGGGGCAGAGGTCAGAGAAGTGGGGAGATTATTCCAGGATCTAGCCATGGCGTGAGAGAAAAGAGCTTTCCCTGAGTTGTTGTTAGCTTTAGAGATGCAGAGGAGGGATTTCTTAGTAGACCAGAGAGGATAATTAGTTCTGTATGGAGAAAGTAACCAGCTTAGTGCTGTTTTTTTTCAGGATGTCTAACAATATTAAAGAGAATGACTAGCTGGTGGTAATTGAATAGCCGGGGAAGTTCTGACCATTGTAGTTCCCTTAGAGACTGACAGTGATGGGTTCTGAAGGTGTAGTTGTTAACAAACTTGGCAATTTTATTGTAACATGATTCAAGTCTGGTGTGATCATGTTTTCTGACTTGGGTAAGAATTGGTGCGACATACATTAGAGTAGAGAGTAGATGGGTTTGAGCTAGAGCGATCCGTGCCTGTTCTGAGAGCAATTGCTTATGCCTATATAGGGTTCCCATTTTTTGTGGACCTTTTTTATGGTTTGTGAAATATGGACATCGAAGAATAGGTTATTGTCAATTTCTACACAGAGGACTTCGGTATTGTCTGAGGGAGATATGATGGTACCATTTTTGGAAGAGATTGAAAAGGATAGGGGGGTAGGTATAGATTTGTTGGGAAAAGTAGTAATTTTGTCTTATTGGGGTTTAGGATTAGTTGGATATCAGTAATCCAACTTTCTACAGAACTGAAGGATTCTTGAGTGAGTTGTAGAGTGGAAAGTGATGGAGCAGAGCAGATAAGAGTCAAATCGTCAGCATACTGTATAATTGTCTTCACCATGCACACTTTTCATCACTCATGCCTTCCATTTTGCGATATTTGTTTTAAATCACATCCTTTGTTGCTGCATGTTTTCTCATATGAGTACATTACCACATAACTTTTGTTAACCACTTATTACTGTGTGCTTTTTAGATTATGTCAAATCAATTTATCAGAGGATGCCCACGACAAAATAGTCATCTTTGCTCATCATTTGATTCCAACTAATATACTACAAGGATTTACTGTACTACATGCCTGTTAATAAAAAAACAATATACCATCTTAAAACAGACCTACAGAGATTGGACAGTCTATGTTTTTTAAAATATCACCATCATTCATATGTCAGAGTAAAACTTAGAAACAGTTACAATTGTATATGCAACCTCATCCATTTGTAAGCAATGATAAATATAACCTTATACAAAATATGGCCGGGGTACTATATTTTCTTTCCATACTGTAGTACTGTAAAACATAAGAACAATCACCTGGTCTAACATCAGATGATTATAACATTTTGTGTGCAGTCTCCTCCTTTTCTTCATAACCTTGAACTTCACTGTGATAAGGTGCATTTAACATAGTTGAAGCAGTGATAGGCCCCATAATCACATGCAGGTGCATGCAAGCCCCAGCTGTGCCTGTCCTGTTACCTCATGATAACACTATTGTCAATATTCCATTCATTAGACTCGCTGCTCCCACCTTCTGTACTCAATATCTTGTAGTAAAATATAAAGTTATCAGATTCAGCAAGTGTATCACTTAGCAAAGAAAGATAAATCCTGAAGAAAAAAATATTTTCTGCATAACAGTGAGTGGAAATCTGTCTAATTCAGAACTTAAAATCCCAATATAATTATTATATTCTCAGAATAAAGCTCTGGGTAACAAGTTACAAGGCATGGTGCTCATACATTTTATTGTCTGGCTTGGATGCAGTCAAGTAAAAAATTGCAATCACATACTAATGAAAAATAGTAATAATACTCCAATCATCTTCAGATCTAACACATTAGTATCTTCACATGAATCGCTGTCAGATTTAAAATGTTCTTCTTAGATAACAAACATTCATGCTCAGAAACAGTCACCCTTTTTGAGAATAGGAGAATATATACTTTTTGGATTAAAATTCCCAGCCCTTATATAGACATGAGCTCGCCCACACTAATCCCAAACAGGGACAAGATGCAGCCTCCCGATTCAACATATGGATCTATAAACTCACTGTGCTTATCCAAGATCCAACTCTTCTCTTCAGGCTCCATATAGTCCCTGACACAGAATGGGAAACCATCTGAGGTGCACTAACTTTAGCAAACCAAAATTAACACAAACAGGGTCACCCAAACTGAGTCTTAATGTTGGGTAAGCAAGAAGCTACATGAGAAAGACCCTTGTTCTTATCAATCGTCTTTGTAACATTCAATTATCCTTTTAATAAAAGATGTCTCCCACCATCATCACTCATTCAAAACCTATAGGAACATGTCAAGACTATTATATCAGAATAAGCCTGACATAACCTTCTCAGCATGCATGCAGATGAACAGGCTCTTTGACTAGATACAGAGATACAGTTTCTAACTAGAGGTGATCCTTTGTATTTTTCCAAAGTTACACTAAATGCAGCATCTAGTAATTTGTTATAGCAATTGTTCTACTAAACAAATCACTGAAAGAATACTTGTAACAGACGCATGCAGATCTTAAGAAGATTCCCCTACTCTCCAGCTAGGAAAACCCTCATCTTGTGTAATGCATCCTAAACCAATATAACTATTCAATAAACCAGATACTGGATGGAAAAATGTACATATTCCCCTGCCACTTAATTAGGAGAATCTGTCATCATATGCAATCCAACTTTGTAGTTATGGCAAATAGTTTACTATTCCTTTAACAATAAAAATAGTTGCAACCTCACTTCCATTTACCTTAACATTAGAAACTTCCCCTTAGAGACTTCCCATACTCTGGAACAAACTACCTATCTATATCAAACAAAGCTCCTCATTAGCGCTCTTCAAGAAAAATCTTGATGATAGGATGGGAAATAGGAAATTCACCCCAGGGATCACCTCTGTGGCTCTGCTTGACAGGGGTACACGAAAAATAATTTTCTTGGGTGGCGAAAACCAGGATACCTTTTTGGCTAGGCTTATATAGGCCCTAAGACCAATAGCCTAGTACCTACCTATGAACCTACGAACTCTTGTCATTATAATGGTAAACGTAAAGAACATGATAAATTCTACTTGCATCATTACTATTTTGCAGAGGGCTAAATCAGCATCTATTATATCGAACACCTCATCTAAATATACTACCCAATGTCATAATACCAAATTCCATGAAATGAAATAGCAAGCCTTAAAACATAAAGGGCATATTCCTGTTTAATCCAGTTATGCTAACTATGCAAATCCATGAGGGGAACCCCACATTTTTAATACAACTGCGAGCAATATAGCATATAGCCAACTGGTCTTAAATATTGAGGATTTCCATCTTTTCCTGTTACTCAGGTATGGAAACCTTATATTCAATTTAAATCAACTTCAGTCAGTATGACTAAAACACAATCCTGCAATTTTATTTTGAAAATACATAGCCTATTCTCGTTTTACACCATAAAAATACAACCCTTCAAGCCTTTTTCAGATATAATACATTTATATCAAATAGTCCATTCCATTGGGAAAAACCCACATCGTTTTAATACAGCTTTGACCAACATACACCTAGCTAACTAGTCCTGTATCTTGAAGTTTAACTTCCTTCTTTGCTGAACAAGTTGGGAAACCCCTGCATCTTGCTTAATAAATCTTAATTGATACAGTAGATAATTAAGCAATATGTGCACATTAATGAAAAAGTAATTATAATATAGCACTTACATGTTTATACTGGTTCTGTGATATTAAACAATATAAAACAAATATAGTGTTCTTATGTGATCAACATTTTGTACAAAGTCCATACATCATCTCTTATTTTCTCTCCATTACCAGTCAATATGTGGTGTATAGCTTTTTATGCCTGTTATTATATAGCAAGATATAGTAACTCTCACCTTTATGCTCACTGCTTTACACAGGGCTAAGTCATCATGGTTTATGCACTAAAACAAAACCAATGAAAAAGGCACCCTCAAATAACAAAAATGTATGACAAATGCCTGGGGGACACCGCAAACATTTTTTATTGAAAATAAAAAACACAAACTGTTAGTTTAGCGCTTTTGTCTTTACATAAACAAGATTTCTTCAGAACCAGTAAGTTTCTCTATGACTTAGCTGTTATACATAAAAATCACGATTGGATTAAATCAGTGATATCACACAGCTGAAAAATACATTAAAATGCCAGCCACTAGATAATGTTAATAGTAAAAATCAAGTTACCCAGTAAATACTTTCTATATAAACGAATTAACTTGTAACAAATTTGAATTTTAAAATTGGAATAATAGAAGTATACTTGTTCACACTGGGCTTATTGCCTGCGTTGGTTAATTGCCAATGTAATTCATAAACTTCTAACCTTTCACTCCTCTTAAACTAACCTTCACATGCTGTAAAACCTTTAATGCAACTGATTTAATGTGGTCACATTTTTTATGTATAAAAGCTGAGTTATGGTGAAGTTTACTGGTGCTGAAGAAATCTTGTTTATGTAAAGATGAAAATGCTGAACCATCAGTTTGTGTTTTTTTTTTTTATTTTTTTTTTGTTCAAGAAAAAATTGTGGTGTCCCCTGGGCATTTTGTCATACATTTTTTTTTTATTATTTTTTTATGCAATAACCATAGGACATTAAGATTAGAATGAAACAACGACAACATGCACAAAAACTCTCCAATTACAGACTTGAAATTGTCAAATGTTTTGTTATTCAATCCAGATATGTTAGTTTTCTTTGATTGATATATACTGTTTCTAATGTACAGGTCCACATAAAAAGAAAACCCAAATCGTGGTAAATTCTCCTTAACGCCAAGAGTGTCCATTATTTGCTTCAAACAGATGTATGGATTTTATCATCTAGTTTCTCAATTCCTCAAGGAAGACTGTTGTTCACTCAGTTGCTCAGTTACCTAAGACTTGACTTCAGCTATAGCTTAGCATGTAAATGAAATGCCTTGGACAATGAAGGTTGTAGGATCAAGTCCCCTAGAAGTTGTATGCTTTTTTTAGTCTGAGCACAGTAGAATAAAGCTCTGTCTTGTTAATAAACTACTTCCTGTGCCAAGGGTACAAGATTTGAAAATTTCTAACTTCATTATCTTCTTTATGACCTTAAGCAAGTAATTTAACTGGACAGTTTCTCAGGCCTTGTACTGGGCCACAAACAAACTCCCCTGTTTGTGGAAAAAAAATTCAAAACAGAGGGGTACCATAATTTGTACTGAGGATTACACAGATGGCATTTCCCTGATGACATCTTGTAGTAATGATCATTGGAGCATTTGGCTGGAGAAATCGTGCTCAACTAGAATCTTTTTTACAGTAAGGTGAATAAACTTTATCTGGCCTCCGCAGTGGAGTTAATGCTTATTCTTTATATACCCAGTCTTCAAACTGAACTATTCCTGCTACTGAATGCTCTAAAGCTACCTCTGAGGACAATGCAGGAAGTAGGTAAGCTGTCACAATCTGAATATATAACGGTTTTCATAAACTCAGTACATTTCAACTGTTCAACTACTTCCCACGCAGCCAAATTGTTCGGCAGTTAGTGTATTTGCCTTTGTGGCCAGAAACATGACAAAGTTGTAGGTTTTGCTCCTACAGAAGGCACTTGGACTCTTATTCAAGCACTCCCATTTCACTACAGTATAAAGGGGAGGAGCTACACTCCTGAGGTGCTGTCCTTCCCCTGTATAAAACCAGCAGTGCTACTAACAGCTGCTCTAAAGACCTAAAGCTCCACCATCACATACTCTGGCATTACAGATACTCAAACAATGTAGCTCTTGATTCTGGTATAGAGTCCCTTGACTATAAGATAATCACCTTCAAAACCAGACATTATGGTTGGATGAGTGATCATAAATTCACATAGAGAATATGTGGTAATAGTTTACACTCCAGGGGAAATTAACAGAGTCTTACTTGTTGTTTGATATGGCTAAGTGTCCCAATTGCCAGTTAAGCTGTGAGCGTAGAATAAATTTTAGTATAAACATGTAAACCTAAGTCTTCAGTTTCAAATAAAACCATGTAATTCTCTTCTGCAGTGCACTGTCCTTGTCACATCACCATTTCCATTGTGATGTACTATTGATAAAACAGAAAATGAGATTCACTACCACACATACTGAGCTATAGTCCCATTCTGTAATATATGAAACTTATAACATGACTAAATTATGTGACTAACAATCTTCTTTTAAACATAACTGAGATGACTGGATGGGTCTTTACAAATTTACTCCAGGACTGATTGGTAATGGCTCTCTTGCAGAAAGGAGGTGTGGCCTGTAAGAGGGTACTGTCAAGGCAGGAACAGGGAACACAAAGAAAAAAAACCATGGTACATCCATTGCACTTGCCACTCCCTTGTAGAATTCTTCACTTTTCACATTCATAGAGATATTTATGTGGGTACCCTGTACTCCAGGATATAATATTTATATTCAGGAAAGCAGAGTGCAAATGCTGACGATACAAGTATATTTCTAAAATACAGTTCAAAAAGCCTTCAGATTAATACCATCACTGGGGGCACCCACTCTCCATTGTCAGACATTTATACTCAGGATAGATGAGTGGTAGATGCTACTGAGATAGCAATACCTGCTGCTCTGAAAATACCCCTCAGCCTCTTAGCACAAGAAATCTGGACAACTTATTTATTTATTTGACATTTGAGTACTGGGAAAGTCTGACTAGACATGTGTCTTTTTTCAGTGGAGACCTGGGGAGAAAAGCTTCACAAATAACATTTACACTCACAATAATAGATTTCAGTTTGAATTCACACAGTACAGTACAATAATGACAAGCAGACATCATTTAACAACTGACATAAAATTGACATAAAATTAAGTAATAGCACTAACAATTTCAAATATTACCTACAGAAAATATTGTTACAATTTTGCAGCTGTATTAAGTAAGGCAAGGGTAGGTACAGGTAGGAAAAATTATATGAAATGTGTGGTGAGAAGAATGAATGTGAAGGAGGAAGGTGTGATTGGTAAGTACAGAAATAAGGAGACAGAATGGGAGAAGGGAGGGGTCCTAGTATTAACCCAGATTGTTGCAGTTGAAGAGCCATGAGTTCAACAAATGTGTTTTAAGGATATTTAAATTCATGTGTAGAAGTTATAGCTGTGATGAGCTGGGGAAGTTTGTTCCATTGTTTGGCTGTTGTATTCAAGTAGAGGGATGAGCCAGCGGCATTATTATCTTTAGTTACTTTGAGGAGAAGTTTGTTGGAGGAGCGGAGGTTTCTGGTACAGGAGTATGGTATTATCAGATCTTGAAGTGATGGGGTTGTCTCGGGTTGATATAGAATTTTGTGTGCCAGGGTAAGCTGATTATATAGAAGTAGGTGACGAAGCTCAAGCCAATTGAGCTGTTTGAGAGCTAGACAATGGTGTGCTCTGTAAGAACTGTTGGTAGCAAACTTGGCAATTTTGTTATAGTAGGCTTCTAGTTTGGTTAAGTCAAATTTTCTAAGTTTGTTGTGGATTGGAGAGGCATATAGTTGTGTAGAGATGAGATGTGTGCATGCAATAGTGGCCCTAGCAGTGTTTGTTATGAACTGTTTATTTCTATTTTTTATGGACTTTCTTTATGGTGACAGAGATATGGATATCAAATTTCATGTTGTAGTCAATCACAACCCAAGAAGCGTTGTGTGGGTAACAGGAGATATAGTATTTTGTTATTGGATATGATGTTAAATGAGAGGGCAGGATTGGTATGTTGTGTATGTTGGAAGATGATAAGTTTTGTTTTGTTTGGGTTGAGTATTAGCTGGTGGTCAGTGAGCCAAGATTCAACAGAGATAGAAAGGAAGCCTGAGTTAGGTGGTGTAGTTCCTGGAGGGAAGAGGAGGCACAGACTAATGTAGTCATCTGTGCACTGGATGACTGAGTAGAGGGGAGAGAGGAGTAAAGGTTATTTGTGAATATGGTAAACAACAGAGGTCCGAGAATGGAGCCTTGTGGAATCCCTGTTCTAACTGGAAGCAATGGTGATTGCTCTTGGTGTCAATTAACAGCCTGTTGTCTCCCTGTTAGGTAACTATGAAACCATGCGATAGTGGATTGGCTTAGATTTAGTTCTGACAGAGCTTTTATAAGCTTGTTATGATTAACCATATTAAAGGCACTGGAGAGTTCTAGGAAGATGGCTGAGACGTATTTACCATTGTTTCTATGTCCATTAAGTAGGTGAGTGAATGGCATGAGAGCAGTGGTTGTGCTATGGTAAGGCCTGAATCCATGCTGGGTGTTGTGGAGCAGTTTTTGTGTGCTGAGGTGTTCCATAAGTTGTAGGTGAATGCACCTGTGATGCCCCTGCACTGGCTCAGTAATCAAGGAACTTCAATCCTCACCACTAGCACCAGTGAGGGACGTACACATTGGGAGGATTACAAGTACACACACAGTAAAGTGCAGTTTCCCTTAAGAGCACACACAGAGATCAAAGTCAGTCTGGGGCTGGTTTCTGTCTCTTTCTCCATATCCCCAATAAGACTCCCCACTGGCACAACTATAGGGTTAAGATCTCAGCCGAGTGGTCAAGCCAAAACCTCCAGCACACTCTCTGTCCAACCAGTGCTTCATGTCCCTGCCCAAGTAGCTGACACACACACACACATACACACACACACACACACACACACACACACACACACACACACACACACACACACACACACACACACACACACAAACTGTGAGATTTGATTTATTTACAAACACACAGACACTCCTGGGGAAGGCTGGCACAGGTTTACTAGCTATGCTCCCTTCTGCCCAGATTATAAGGTAGTTATCACTGCCACCAGCCACTACTTATCAGCTACTATAATGTCCCTTACAAAGGGTGACCAATCCTACTGTGTAATGTTACTATTATCCAAATAATAAGTGTGACCACACCAAGGGTATTTAGGAGTGACCTGTACAGTGTCACCAAATACATGTGTAAGTATTGTAAGAGCTTAAATATGTCTCACAAATATCAGCCACAAAGATAGGCTTAAATATATTTAATAATAATAAATAATAAAAGAATAAGACAATACTCAAACAGCACAGTAACTGCAGAGGTCAGAATGACAGGAAATATTTTAAAACAACATTGCACGACAGTCTCAAATGAATACAGAAAACATCTAAACTAATCTTTACTATATTCCTATCTATCTCTAAATGAAATACTATATCTAAATCTTACTTACTGAGCAACACGCAGGCAGAAATGCTGAATAGATGCTTCTAGGTCCAAGACAAGATATAAAATGGCCAATCTCTCTCTCAGAGAGTTCTTAAATTAATAATCAACATTACTGCTGGGTTAGCTCAGATGACATCACTCTTTGTCACCTGACTTCACTTCTCAGGCTAAAACAGATATTTAGAATTTAACACCTCTGTGTCAAAAATACATGTCTCTCAGAATTGTGCAGCTGCTAGGAAGTCATAGAGCAATAAAAACACTTTTACATTTGAAACCTAGTAATTATTTCTGTTTCAAGACAATAGGAAAGCCTCTAGCTCTAGACATGGTGTCTGCTGGCTGCAATGAAACACAATCATAAAACACTTCGATTCCAACTTATTTTCTTGGAGTTTTCCAAGTTAACTCTGTATGTTCCAGATTTTACTATTAAAACATACATTTGCACCGGTATATAGTTTATATACATTTCTGTTCTTTTCCAGTAGGGTACACTGTGGTTAAATTCTTGAAGCTCAGTGCATAACATACATTTCTCTTACATTTGTAGGACAAGCATATGAATCATATTACTATTCACAAATGACATATGATTATTTACAAAATTCCAGATAGCTGGACTGGCAGTATTTCCCTGGTGTCACAGTACCTTTCCAATATTTTAGAGAGGGGAGACAGTATGGCTATGGAGCAGTAATTTGTTAGTTCTTTTGTGCTGCCCCCTTTATGGAGGAGAATAATATGTGAGACCTTCCAGAGGTCAGGGACTAGTTTTTCGGAGATGGAGCGATTGATAAGGTTGGTTACTGGATATGCTATTGCATCAGTGGCAATTTTTAAGAATTCAGCTGGGAGTTCATCTGCAGCCAGTGTTGTTGGTTTTAGCTTTTTGAGTATTTTTAATTAAGTTTACAGAGACAGATTGAAAGGTACAGCTGTTTTCATTAGTAAGGTGTTTGTGTTTCTCATTGGAGTCAGGGGAGCTTTGAGAATTTGCTAGTCCAAGTATGGATTCAGTAAAGAATTTTCTAAATTGGGTGTCAATATTAGTTGAGGTGTCTGTGGTAGTAGGGGATGGAGTCTTACATTTACCTGGCTGAAGAGTATTATTAATAGCTGTCCAAAACTTTCTAGGATTATGTTGATGTTTCATTTATATAGTATGACAGTAGTTTATTTTGTCTGTTCTGATCATTTTTTTTGGTTTTGTTTCTGAGTTCTAGGTATGTTCGTTTTGAATTTATTGTTTTTGCTTTGTGCCAGTTGGACCAAACTTTATCTCTTGCATGAAGCAGAGATCTGGTTTCTTTTCTAAACCAGGGTGCATAGTTAGACTTAATTCTAACGGTTCTTGGTGGAGCTTGGGAGTTTAGTATGTTTAAGAATGTAGAGTTGAATACCTAACAGCTTCATTAAGGTTGAGTTGCTTGATGAGATTCCACTTACAGGCTTTTAGTGCTGAGGTGAAGTTAGACGGGATGAAATTCTTTTTGTTAAGTAATTGTTGGAAGGTGGTAGATTTTTGTAGAGTTGGTCAGTGTCGATAGGCTGCCAGATTGACTTATTTGAGATGGTTTATTTGATAGTATCCAGTCTAGGATAGACTGTCTGTTTTTTAATTTGTCCTTTCTAGTAGGAGATTGGATTAGCTGAGTGAATCGTGGAGGTTGATATGAGTAGTGGGTATAGTTGAGTAACATGGTGTCCAGTCAATGCTGAAGTCACCTACAATAATGGTTTCTTAAGTGAGTGTCTCTGACGCCCAGTGGAGTAGGTTCTCAAGGGTGTATATATTATTACCAGGTGGGGAGTAGCATCCAATTATATTTATAGTTTTTTTAGTATTCATTTTTAGATTAGCAAGTACGATTTTGGTAGAACCTAGGGCTGAAGTTGGTATGTCTAATGTAGTGACATTTAGTTGGTCTTTAAGGGTCCGCTTCTAAATCTTGAAAGCTCATAATCCTGAAATTCAAAATACTGAATCCAAAATCTTGAAAGTTCAAAATACTGAAAACTCAAAATATTGAATTTCATAATACTGAAAAAAACTACAGATACTAACACTTACTATACTCCACCAAAAGTACATAGAGAAACAAATAAAAGACAAAGCATATTAGTTTACTCCAACTATTACTACTTAAATATATGAACTCCGAGATCGCACTTTACTGCACTAAGATGAATTATGTTGTTGTATAGCAAATTAAAAGAGAACATGACTAAGGTTACAACAGGCAGTCATGAAGCACGTAATGGTATGTTTGCAATTTTCTTCTGTGGAATGTGATCTCAGAGTTGATATATTTAAGTAGCAGGGGGTGTGGGGGCACAGCCCCCCACATGGGGGGGTGCAGGGGTGCTTGCCCCCCCCCTGCTTATAGTTGGAGAAGAGTAATATGTTTTGTTATGTAGTTGTGTTGGAATATTGTAAGTGCTCATGTACTCTGTTTTTTCAATATTATGAAATTTAGTATTTTGAGTTTTCAGTATTTTGAACTTTCAGGATTTTGGACTCAGTATTTTGAATTTCAAGATTATGAGCTTTCAAGATTTAGAAGTGGACCCAGTCATTAAATAATATTTCAACACCGCCTCCCTTTTTGTTTATATATTTTTTGTGTAGTAAATTATAGGCAGTGGTCAGTAATTTCATTATTGGAGATGTCAGGTTTTAGCCAAGTTTCAGTTAGAAGTACTACATCTGGTGAGTAGAAGGAAAGATTAGCATGGAGGTCATGGACTTTGTTTGATATAATTTTAATATTAATGTTTAGTATTAGCAGATCAGTACAATTTCTGGAGAGGTAAGATGCTTTGTGGGGTGTATTTGTCCTGAAAAGGTTGACAGATGGATTAGGTGGGCCAGGGTTTGGGTGTCAGCCTGGATGCAATGTGTACAATTAGTTTTATGATTTTGTTGATGTACTTATCGTATAGTAAGGATGGTTTATTTGAGTGCTGGCATTGTGGGATTTGTAATACAATGTGGTGATAGGTTGTTATGTGAAAGAGAGCTGGGTGTATGTAGTGTTTGAGTGAAGCAGATTTAATAGTATGTGCAGTAGTTGTGATATGGTGAGGAACTGACATTGGCTTAGTATGGTGATAAGAGGTAATATGTGTAAGTAAAGTAAGAGTTGGCAGTGTGAGAATGTGAGAGTGCAGCATGTTGTAGCTTTGTTATTTAGGCTAGAGAAGTTAATGAGATTACAGTTGTAGGAGTTAGGGTGACTATACTTCTCATTGCTAAGAATAAGTGTTTGAGTACTCTTAAGTTGTGGTGAAAAATCTATAGCTAGTTTTTCGTTAAGCAGTTAATTTAAGGCTTGATAGTTTAGGTAGTGGTTTGAGAAGGGTGCAGAGTTGAGTTGAAGCTTGGGTGAGTCTCAACAAAGCCTGACATAGTGGGGGGCAAACGCTCAAAAAGTAGGGGTACATTTTAAATATTGTTCTTAGAAACTTAGAAAGTTGCTAGAATAACAGGATTTGTGTTAGCATGCATTTTCTGAAGGATATGAAGTCTGAAACTCAAATGCATTTCCTTATTTAGTGACTTTAATCCTTAGATGATCACAGTGATTCATCAAAAACACAATTTGTATGAGGAACAGGCCAAAAATATGAGGCAAAAAATCTGGACATTCTGCACAAATCTGTACACTTAAGAGGGTATGCTTCTAAAATAATGTGCACAAACTATATATACAGCATTAAAATGGACAGTGCATAAACACACAGCAAACAAAACTCTTCCCTTCCACCTAATTTGCTTATCCCCACCAATACCTTTTACCATTTAAATTTATGCTGATACTAGCTGCATCCAACAACTATTTATATTAAGGATAGATGAACAACAACTTACCACATGGCAGTATGACAACAAACTGAAGAGTGACAGTGACCTTTAATTTATTTTACATCATTTAGCCTTCTTACTTGAGTATACTTGCAGTGTTGCTAGTCAGACCAAATAGAAACATACAATTTTATTCTTAACATTGTCATAGCTTCCTTGCTGTATTTTCCATAACACCATTTATTGTGGTGATGCCCCACTTAACTCTCCTTAAGACCTTGGTAGGTGTCAATGGGAGTGTCAACCCCCAGTAATAAATGGTATTCTAGAAAATACACTTTGCAGATATTGCTGACTGGGAATATCCTTCCACCAGGACATTCCTGGTGTTTATGCATATACCGTATTATCAGTGGGCACTGTATGCCAGACAGCATCCTTAACAATCTCCTATTTTATTCAAAAATTTATTAAGGTTCAGACTTTTTATATTAAATTTGCAACATACACTCTGTTGGACCTTACTGTATGAAGAACTGCACTCTCTGAACATTTCTATCCAAAAAAAGGATTTTAGACAGGAGATATCATGTCACATAGCAACTCAAAAAAAAAATCTTTAAAAAGAACATTGTATCAGACATCATGACACAAATCTAGAGGATGAACATTCTAAAAATATATACCTTCAAACATTTCTCATTGCTAATTTATGTTTATATGCTTAAAAAGGTAAACATTTACCCATAACTTTACAAAATATTGTTTTTACTCCTAATGTAGGAAATGCCAGAAGTACCCACCTTTTGATATAGACATTTAAGGAAAGGATTCCGAAAGGCTTTAATATTACAACATGCTAAAGTTATAAGTCTGTGTTTCATATCCATACAACCATCCTCAACCCCTTTTCCCACTTTTGCATATGGGATCAGAGTGTCACTTCAACAGTGGCAATCATCTTGAGCCAAAGTTTACAACGCAGGGTGGCTAGCCCTGCCACGGTAGTTCATCCGTACCACTCACTCGCACAGTTTACTCAATGAAATTCAACATTTTTATACCAAATTTGCAAAGTACTGACTACAGGTTCTCACTTCATGACCAGCTGCACTATCCTTACATATTTCTATCCCACAATTTAATTGTTGGAACCTGTGTGGAACCATTTAATTGCTGGAACCTGTGTTCTGAGAGACTGCCTTCCAGACTATCTGCAAATATACAGAGCTGAGTATATATTTTTTGGTTACAGAGTTTGTTAATTGTTGCTTAGATCTCTGTTGAAACTGTTGTCTCCTTGTTCTGAGAGACTGATCTGCAAATATACAGAGCTGAGTATATTTTTTTTGGTTTTAGAGTTTGTACTCTTAGATCTCTGTTGAAACTGTTTTCCCTACCTACTCACCCTATTTTTGGTTTGTAGTTTAAATTTGGTGGCTTTTGCAGTTGCCCGCCCCACTGTAGATTTGATCTGGGACACTCCCCCAGTCCCTTCTCTTTACCACATTCTACCTAATAAACTCTTTCTGCACTTGCTTTTAGTCCTTTTTAATTTAATTGCATTTTTTAAACTGTGTTTGGTCTAATATTGCTACATACTCAAGTGTGCAAGCTTGCACTGCACGTGAATTGTTTTTACTACTGTTTTTGCTACTTTTCTGTAAAAAAAAACAAAACAAAAAAAAATGTAAGCCTGTTTCCTACCTTTCCTGTAACTAGTGTCCCAGATACAGATTTGCTGTATCCTGGACTGTATGTAAGCTTCTGAGCCCCCCAAGCCTTTCTGTGTTGGAGGGAAGCCTTCTAGCTTATCAGTGGGAGTGGTAAGCACTAGGTAACTTATCTACCACATAAGGAGTGGTTCTGGGCCAGAAATTGCAGTTATTGGCTGTTTGGGCAATCTCTTCCATCTCTCTCAACTTTCTGATTTGAAAGCCTGCATTTGCACTTGTTTCTGTCCTGTAACTCATCTAGTGCAGATACAGATTCTTAGTTTTAGCACTTAAATTTGCTTATTCATGCTCAGCACTTGTTCGGAACTTGTAAGCACTAAATAAGCTACTAATTACTATAGCACTCAATCTTCCTCATTACCTAGTGGAAAACAGCTTTTCTACTTACTTTTCTCACTTGCTTAGAGAAAAACAGCTCTTGTACTCACTTTCCTCACTTATCTAGAGGAAAATAGTTTTTTATTCAGGCATGTCCAAGGGTCAGCTCCCAGTGTTCTCTCCTGTCTATCTGATGAATCTGGGCATCTTGAGGCAATGTAGAAATTGCCTCATGTACACAGACAATCCTATCCTCCTACCACCCAACACTACAACCTGTGAGGGATGCACTTATCTAGCCAAACTGGAGGTAAAGCTCTCTCCAACCAAGACTGAACTTGACAGTCATGAGGAGAAGGTAAACATTTGCACCACACCACACTCATCACATAGTCTCACTAAATCTACACCACCAAAATCCACACATAGTAACACAAAAACATTTGCAGAGGCTCTCAATAATAATCTGTCTAAGCAACAGAGACCTCCAAAGCAGAAACGCAAGCAACCTCCATCCCCCAACATAACCCAAATGACACATAGCCCACAGACTCAGTGTGCTACTCAACCACAGCCAATAAGGCAAAACAACGTACCCAACACACTAGTCATAGGTAACTCTATAGTCAGGCACACTGATGTCCCACTCACCAGGCTAAACAAGGAGAAGGTTACTGTCAGCTGCCTGTCAGGTGCCAGGATCTGCCACATAACCCATGCACTCAGGTCACTCCACAACAAGTACAAATATGGCTCTGTCATTGTACATGTTGGTGTGAATGACCTGAGACGTACCTCCCTGGACTACATGAAAAGAGACATGGAAGAGCTCTCCGATCTTGTAGCCCAGGCAGATATGACCCTAGCCCTGAGTAGCATTCTGCCATCGCCCCGAATGATACCGAAGTACAAGGACAAAATAATTGACTTCAACAATTGGCTAAGCTTCTGGTGTCATTCTAAGGGGATCCAGTATCTGTCTGCTTGGGATGACATGGTCGACAGACCATGATGCTTTGCCACAGATGGCCTACACCTGTCGCCCCTGGGAGTTCAGATACTGGCTAAGGCTCTTGCTGCCCCTATAGTGCCTTTTTAGGCAAGGTTTAAATAACAAATTCACCACCGTAACAGGAACAGGCAAGCAAAAACTGAGGGTAATGCTACTCAATGATAGAAGTCTAAATCTCAAAATGCACTCACTCGAGGCACTCCTTAAAATGGAGAACATTGATATCTGTGCAGTGACTGAGACCTGGTTCAAGGCTCCAGAGAGCACCCCTGCACTACCAGACTATAACTCATACCACACTTTTCGGCCATGTAACCTGGACCGAAACACCAAAGGCGGAGGTGTGTCCATATTCATTAAGAATATCCACACCTCCAGGCTAGTTGCTCAGCATAATGCATCCAAGGTTAACCAAGTGCAACTAACTCTGGGCAAAACCGCAATCCAAATTGTAGCTTGCTACAGATCCCCCACCATGCCCCAGGATTCCCACTCCTCTTTCCTTGATGTACTGGAAAATATTAGGGTTCAACCAAGCACCCTAATAATGGGCGACTTCAACTACCCCACCATTAACTGGGAAATCTACTCGTGTACCAACTCCTTAGCTCAACACTTTCTGGAATTCATAAACTCCAATGCCCTGGATCAACTTATCCACACCCCCACCAGGGGCAACAATATCCTAGACCTAGTCATTACCAACATGAGTGACTGGTGTTCCACACCTGACGTCAACTCCTCGTTGGTCCGATCCGACCATAAGCTAATCACCCTTGATATCCACATCCTGCCCCCACCCCCCATTAAGGAAATCACGGTAAAAAATTTCTCCAAAGCCAACTTCATGCTTCTTAAGACAGAAGTGGTGAACTTCATGACACCCATGCAGATGGACAATACAGTTACAACTGCTGAATCCTACACAAATGGACTCTATAAGCACTTACATGAGTGCATGGATCGTGCTATCCCAAACAGCACCAAGATGCTATCCTCCAAAAAAAGGAAGCCAATCTGGTGGTCCCCTGCCATAAACAAACTGTACAACAGAAGGAAGACACTGTTGCAAAAGAGAGTAAAATTCCATGAGTGGAGGAGCTCCCTGGTCAGCCGCAGTAAGAAGCTGAGATCCCTTATAAGATCTTCCAAAGCTAGCTATGAAAACAAAATCACCACTAATTCTAAGGACAACCACAAAGCATTCTATAGCTATGTCAAGAATCTCAATGGCAATACCCAGATCTGCTCTGAGTTATAGCACAAAGGCACGAAAATTACAGAACCAACTGATATTGCCAACATCCTGGCAGATAGGTTCAGTGGTAACTTTACCCCCCACTCACTCCCTAAAGGGCACATATCTATACAGGAAGAATTGCAGAGTCCCTGTAATCACAACTACGCAGGTAAAAGCTGCACTATCTAAAGCCAAAAACACAGCATCCATGAGACCGGACAACATCCCAGGCTGCGTTTTACACAAACTTCAGAATGAACTGGCCTCCCACTTAAGCACCATGTTCAATAATAGCCTCGCATCAGGCTTTGTGCCCACTGAATGGCACACAGCAACAGTTATCCCACTCCACAAAGGGGGAGCTACCACTGATCCCGGGAACTATCGACCTATTAGCCTGACGAGCCTGGCCTGCAAGGCCATGGAATTTATCATCATGGAACTCATAAACAAAGACATTGGTAACCTCCAAACTCTGGATCCCACCCAGTTCGGGTTTGTGAAAGGCAGATCATGCCTCCTGAACCTGATCGACTTCTTTGAGGCAGACACCAAAGCCGTAAATGAGGGTAAGGTGGTTCACACAAACTATCTTGACCTCGTCAAGGCTTTCGACACCATCCCCCATTCTGGAATTATAGCTAAATTCACTAAACTAGGTATAAATCCCTACGTCACAAGATGAGTTGCCAAATGGCTCACTGACAGAACCCACACTGTAAAAGTTGCAGATTCCAAATCTGACCTCAAAGCAGAGTACCACAGGGTTCCGTTCTGGGACCTCTCCTGTTTGGTATCTACTTCTCTGAAGTACAGGCTAACACAGACAGCCTCTGGCTAATGAAGTTCGCAGATGACTGCAAATTAGGAGCCATAGTCAAGTTGCCAAATGATGTGGACATCCAACAGAAGGGCCTCGCTGAGACAGATGCCTGGTATCAGAGCCATGGCTTCAAGCTCAATGCCAAAAAGTGCAGTGTCATGAACTACCACATAGGCAGCAATCTACTTAACACCAAATGCGTGATAAGAGATCTTGGGACCCAGGTGGACAGTAGTCTCTCCTTTGATAGTCACATTACCACAGTAGTCAGGAAGTCCTTCTAAGTGGCACACCTCATCATAAAAGGGTTCTCATCCAGGAAAAAAGAGGTCATTGTTTCCCTCTACTCGACACTCATTAGACCCATTATAGAGTACAACGGCCCTTTTGGAATGTACCTCACAAGACATCTGCAGCAGCTGGGAAGGCCACAGAAGTACCTCACAAAGAGGATTACTGGCCTCAAACAAATGCCCTACACCGACCGCCTGAAAAAACTCCAGCTTTACTCCGTAGCATATCGCCTATTCCGAGGTGATGTCTGCCTAACATATAAAGCTATGTCAAACCCAGAGCTGTTGGACATGCTACACCTAAAGAAATCCCAATCCCTCTGAGCTACACATTCTAGGGATTTAAACCTTGTCACCACAATAAACAGGACATGCTGGAGGGATAGATTCCTCCTGTCCCAGAGACTTCCCATACTCTGGAACAGGCTACCCATCTATGTCAAGCAAAGTTCTTCATTAGCACTCTTCAAGAAAAATCTTGATGAGTGGATGGGAAATAGGAAATACACCCCGGGGATCACTTCTGTGTCTCTGCTCAACAGTGGCACAGGAAAATAACTTTCTTGGGTGGCATAAGCCAGGGAACTTTGTTGGCTAGGCTTACGTAGGCCCTTGGGCCAATAGCCTAGTACCTACCGATGAACCTATGAACCTATGAACAAAATGAATTCAAACATGAAACATTATTTTGCACAGTGACTCAGAAATTCCATTTCTTTCCCAGAAGATGAACTCAGGAAATATTACTTTGCATAGTGAATGAAAAAGTACATTTTTGAGACAGAATTGTAAAATTATATTTCGGAGTTCAGGACATGGGTACATAAAATGAGTATCCTGAAGGTTTGTCCCAAAATGCTAACTAAAATATACCAAAAATAACCAAAAGATAGCCAGGTCACCCATCTTCCTTAATTAAAGATGTTAACAATACCACTAGAGAAACTACCACATACTTCAAAACCCTTAGCATTTGACTAGGCCAGTCTCTTAACTTTCAACTACTTATTGAAAACACATGCTGAAAGATCAAGACACCACTGTTCTGGGAAAACAAGTTATCACCTCTTCTGTCCAAGCTAGCCAAAGCTGCCACACGGAAAAAGAATATTCTTATCTCGCCTTGAATATAGACGACCCTTAATAGCTGCAGCCACATAGAAAAATGCCACCATTTTGCAAACCTTCTCCAATAACATCTGCTCATTAGTAACTCCCACATTAATGACCCCCACTGCCTAAATTTCTCCAAAGCTAAAGGGCTCCCAATACATTTGACAGCCAAACTCCTACTAGGAAAACTAATTCACAAAGCCCTTTCTCCTGAAACATCTTCCCCTCTCACTCATAAACTTTTCTTCAAATCCCCAACATATAATCCCACGGTTGTCTTTCAATTTCAACCCATCCTACTGACTCCAAAAATCAGAACATCATTGTACTGACGTTGCATTCTCCATCCTAGCATCTAAACTATGGGACTCCATTCCTCTCTCAATCAGACATGTTCAGAAGTACTTGGACTTCAGACAGCAGCTCAAGGAACACCTCTTCACCAAAACAAAGCACAGCTGTGATTGCCAAGGTCACGTTACTCTCTCACACCTCTTTTATTCCTATTTCATCCTTCCTTATATCGGTGTCATTACTTCACTTACTGCCTTGAATATATTCCGCTTCCTTCTTTTTGCACCTCTCACACATTTCCTTTCTACTCCTCTTCCCTTTGCAAGCCTTTCCCTCCATTTCTCTGTCTTCCTCCCATGGTATCCTTTCCTGAAACTATTCTCACTTGCATATTCTAATGTCTTCATACCTCTCTATAGAATGATAACCTGTAGCGTAAGCCTTCTCAGTCATTATGGGTACATCTGATCCAAAAAGCTCTGCTAAGCATAATTCCATTTTTCCATCCAGTTTTGACTTTGTAAACTGCTTTTTGAACTAAACATCATAGTATAGCCTTCATACTTCTCAACTGTGCAGATTTTCACAGAATGTTCAGATTTTTGCCTCATATTTCTGGTCTGGTTTTGTAAAATTGTGTTTTTCTGGCAAATTGCTGGCAAATAATTAAAGATTTAAGTAGAAAATAATGACAGACATTTGAGTTTCAGACATCATACCCTTCAGAAAATTCATGTTAATGCAATACCCGGTATTCTATCAACTTATTAAGTTTGCAAGACTAACATTTAAAAAATGTCCCTATTTTTGGGTCTTTGTCCCACTTTTATGTATGGCTTTGTCCACATTTCTTTCTCTAAGAGGTTGAGAGGTATGATAATCTTGCATCCGTAAATATGTATATATCTTTTAGCTTTTCCTTGCATCTGTAAATGTGTTTTTTTCATTTCTTATGTGATCCTGTTCTCCCGGGCTGTGCCTGCAAATGGTCCATTCAGATCAGTGCACTACCCTGCGAAACAAATATAAATAAAATATATATATATATATATATATATATATATATATATATATATATATATATATATATTTATATACTACTAAAGTTGCAGCTTTGTATTTAATCTGGCAAACATGACATGCCCTCATAACTCTACTAAATATCAACATTTATACATCAGATTTTCAAAATCCCATACATAGGGGCTTACATCATGAATAACTGCATTGTCTTTGTGTCACGTTTGGTGCCTTTTGTCCAGAGCCTTCCTCTCCCACCTCCCAAATTCACATTCATAGTTATTCAGAGTTACACCACCCACCTTCTAAATTTATGTTCACCCTTTTCGACTGCTTGAGTTCATACATTTTTTTGCCCAGGTTCATTCTTTTACATATCCCAAACTCATCTTCACTGTTTTGGTGTAGGACACCCTACCCATCTCCTCATGAATCCATGCTCAATGCTCATCCTTTAAATGGTACCCCACGGGTTCATGCTGGCACCTTACTACTTCAGAGTCTGCTGTTTGTTCTAAATGCCTACTTAATATCCTTGTGCTTTTCGGTTGTCCCTCTGCTCATTTTGACTTCTAATGAGTACTCTGTTTTTTTCCTAGTTCTCAGAGACCTGCAGGTTAAATGGCTCCTGTAAATTCTCTTTGCATGAACCCTTTCCATTCTCATAACCCATACTCTGTGGGTCATGATTGGAAAGAGGTTCAAGATCAGATCACTTAGTCATCAGATGATTATACAATGATTATCTGCATAAACTTTTGTGCAAATGTCAGCTGGGTAAAAGCTATCATGCATATATATTCCTCTAAACTCTTCTGCTGGCAAACATTGTAATAATCAAACATAGAAGGGCTGGAAAACAAAATAACGTATGCAGTACTGGTAGATATCTATTATAATTACAGTATCTGCATGATGAAGAACTGTGTTTCATCCACAACTTTTTTATCATACAGATATGTGCACGCACTGCAATATTTAATTGTAAGAAACAAAGCATGTGCAACTGCTGTATTTAACTGGATATTCAAAATCTCTCAAATTAACCATAAAGTACAATATTCTACTGTTCATGGGTTGCAAAAAGAAATCTATATATTGTACTGCTGTGTACAAAACGTATAAGCAGTGATTTGTAATGAGTTATTTAAGCATCACAATGGTGCATTCTAGCACAGCTTGTATTGCATTTTAAACAGTGACCATTCTGTTATAAGATTAAATTTGTATGCAGCTAGATGAAATGTCTTGATGTTTCTTTGTACTGTTTTAACACAATGAAGTATAAAACTTCATTCGATCATGCTGTTGTTAGCATGAACAATATATTTGTTTAAATTTCAAAATGGTTTATATTTATTATTTAATATTTCTCATTGTGATGTTAACCTGATTTTTTTTTCTATTTTCATTTCCCAGTGTTTCTTCTTTCCTTTGGAGTGGATTAATACATTTATCATGCCATTTCTTACAAATGAGTAAAGATAACGAATGAAACTACAACACATAATTTGATAACTGTTCGGTGATAAAACTCATATAACCCAAGCGGGATGACAAAATAATACATTTCATTTAGTTATTACAGAATTTCTTGTCTGCTTTATGCTGCTAATAACTGGTTAGGCTTGCCCCTTCCTCCTGAGACACTGCTGCAGATACTTAACAGCACATCAACATTCTGCACTAAAAACATGTTTCTATTTAATTTAGGAGCAAGTTAACTAATCTGACTTGAACATCATGGACTATGTAATGTGTTGCAGAGAAAATGCTTCAAAAAATCTGTGTTTGACAGCATCTTGAACACAGACATGGCATCCCTCGGGAGCTGGTAACCAGTGAGTGTGGTGAGACCTCCTATAAACTACTGTTCAGCTTAAATTTTGCAGCACTGGCATATCTTTTGTGAGAAACCTTTGGCATTTCTCTAGCTGTACAAGGAATTTCATTAGGTGAGCACAAGAATGCTGTATTATACTTTGGCCAAATCATAGTACAATACAGAGTTACAATCAATTTTCTGGGTTGTGAAGAAAGTAAAGGATACCATCACTTAGGGGACCTAGACCATTATAGCAGTGTACATTATGAGTATATGGCCATCAATTTTATAATCAAATCAAAGCTTACAGTATTTTTCTTAAAGTCTAGGATGCCACATTTCTTTGTAAAGAACATGAGAGCATTATCAATGCACAATAACTGGAAAGACCTTAGACCTGCACTCATAGAACCATTGAGTAGCAGTAATAGTGACTCCTACCTTGCAGCCATTTGGCACATTTTATCACCCAAAGATGGTTGCCCATTTTCCCTTTGAAAAGAAGATTCAGTTTCAGATGTGACTTTGGTGTTCCATGTTAGGAGCACACCTTTTCTTTTCCCAGTGCCTTTTCTAACTGTTTTCATCTTTCCCTCCTCCCCTGGCCTGTCCTGCCATCATAGATTGGCACCCACCTAATGCTTCTTTGGTGAACACTGAATCAAAACACAGGCAGTAGAAGATGGGCTTGGAAATCTTGGTGTTATTATGTTGATATTATTTCAACCAGAATATTCTGAGCTTATTGAACATCTTAAGAAATACTTGAACGTGTCAAGCAAGCCAACCTCCTTCACATAAGTGCTGATGTGGATGGCATGGTATTAGTTTTGTTACTTGGGCTGTGTACTAATTATCAGATACAGTAAACTCTGCAGTTAATACTCAGAATTGTAGCCAGCAACATGGAGTAAAGGAATAAAGGTCTGATTATGGCCTAGGTGACCCTAGTTCAACAAGCGGCTCAAAGTTTTGTGGAAGGGAAGGATGAATGTACCCATTCAGTTGTGAGGGTGTACATTTGGACATATCCTGGGGTTGTTCCCTGGCAGAGGTGAAGGACATGCAGAGGGGATATTCTCCCAAGAATGAACTAGATAGGGGCATTGCCTGAGTCATCATGGTGGCAGGATGGTATGCCACCATACTTCCATTGCACATCCATACCCTGGATGTTAACAGGTGCACATGGAGAAGGAGCGTTAGTGCACAAAACAGAAAACACTCCTTGGAAGGAATATCATATTGCATCAGGAGCTTCAGTCTCCTCACCTGCATCAAAGATGGGTCAGTGTAAGTCCAGGTGAAGTAAGGAGTGCCGGGTAGACCCAGTGGACAAGAAGAGACCCTGGTAGTGTCTAATGGTCAGCAGAGAGGAGATAAAGAAAAAAAGGTTACCCTGAACCTTCAAATATAAAAAGCATTACTTCCTCCCTTGAATTGTCTGCTTACTAACAATGGTTCATGTCTAGATAACTTAAAATTGCAATTCTATAAAAAGAATTTTGAATTCACATAAATATCCAAAGGTAATTAGTTTCTGAAATGTAAAAAAAGCTATTTCCTTCTTCAGTACTGATCTAGCCACAATCTGACTAAACATTCAACTTTTATAAAACGTTTTTCTTTACTTCATGTGTTGTGTTTTATCACATCTAAAACAGAACACAGGCTATTTTCTGTTTTTATTTACAGAGCTACGTTGTGATACCACATAGTTGAGAAAGAACCCATAGCTCTGTTCTGTCCAGTAAAAAAGAAATAACTTGTCTGGTACCACTTATTCATCATTTGTAGCTGCGAATCATTGTGATTCTGCTGGATGTAAGAAATAAAAATCCCAGCGAAAACGTATATCCAGCGTCTTGCACTATGGTAAAGCTGCAGCCTGGGAATACAGTTCTTACCCGACCTAGTTCAGGATAATGCCAGTATACGCCATTGACAGTGTTTTCCCATTTCAGTCTTCTGGATAAATAAGGCTGATTTTTCAGACTCCTTCCTTGTGGATGCCCCTACCTAGAGTTTTTTTTTGTTATTGTTATTTACTTACTTATTTAGTTTTGACTGGGTAAACTCTCTTTGCACAGTTATGTCTTTTCAGTGGCAACCTGAGAGCACTGATTAAGGTAGAGACTGAGGGAATCAAACCACTGAAGCATATCATCAACTCATACCTTTATATGTGCTACAATGTTCGTGTTAACATGGATATTTCATTTTGACAGTTTTATTTTTCTGTTTGCTAACATGATTAGGATATGTGGTATTTCATTTCTACTGTCTAACCAGGCTACAGATTATTAAGGGCAGAAAATGATGACCTGTAAGGGGATGCCCAAACAGCATCAAAGATTGCAGACTGAATGAATACAATTATGATAAGATTGTCAAGAGCTGGCATTTGTCCAAAATAAGCATTTTGCATTGATGGGTAAACCTTTTCATGCCCTGCGATGTATCATAATAAAGTCAAAGGTCACTATTATTCAGAGAAAAGGCAAATGCTTGTTTTTGTTTTTTGTTTGAAAATGAAGCATTTTTCTTTTTTCTTTCCTTTGTCAATTTAGAAAGAAATCTCCATTTTCACATCTAGAACAGTTGTGTTTCAACAGAAGAAGTGAAACTCAAAAAATTATTCAGTGTCTTTCATTCTCACATTTAGGTTTCGAAAACTATCTGCTACCACACATATCCTGGGATTCAGAAAGGATTAACATGATGAAGAAGCCTTAACTTGGAAGGTTTCAATATCACACTGATCCTTTACAATTTAGAGACCACTCTACTCCAGTGGGGAGTGGCTAATACTAACTAGCCGTGCAGTCACCCCAAAAGTGTGCACATATCCCAGTTTAATCAGCTGAATAACATTTTATATGAAGAGGAAAAAGTTACAATTATATACCATCATAAAAACGTGGCAGTTAAATCTTCAGTCCTATGGGTATACTCACAGTGCAGGGAAGGTCAAAGAAGTCACAGGGGTGGGGTGCATGTATTAGTGCATGTATGTCTGAGTGGATGTGTGTGTGTGTGTGTGTGTGTGTGTGTGTGTGTGTGTGTGTGTGTGTGTGTGTGTGTGCAATGATACCCGCGCATGTGTGTATGAGACTGTCTGGTACTGTGTGTGTGTGTGTGTGTGTGTGTGTGTGTGTGTGTGTGTGTGTGTGTGTGTGTGTGAGACTGTCTGGTATTGTTTGTGTGTGTGTGTGTGTGTGTGTGTGTGTGTGTGTGTGTGTGTGTGTGTGTGTGTGTGCATTTGCGTGTGCGTGTGTGTGCGGTGTGTGTGTGTGTGTGTGTGTGTGTGTGTGTGTGAGTGAGTATCTTTGGGAGTATGTGTGTGTGTGTGTGTGTGTGTGTGTGTGTGTGTGTGTGTGTGTGTGTGCACACATGGGTGTCTGAATGCATGGGTGTGTGAGTATAGGGAAGTGCCTCTGCTAATGTGATGAATAGACTGCTAGGTTGAACACAAGTGTGGTTAAGTCTGGTAGTACTAGCGTTAGATTCAGAGACATGGTAATGAGCTGATATTGACATCTTTCTTGTAGCCATAGCTTTCTCTGAATCACATGTTCTTGCCATTGCACTGATTGACTAAACCATATTGGATAATTAATATGAGCAGTGAACATTTTAGTGAATCCTGGGATCCTGGGAATAAACTTTCCTAAGGCCTATTAAATCCTGACTCAATCATCTTTCAATTTTTGTGCTTAGTTTTATGTATGTTTGTATGTATGCTAGGGAGACAATAAAAAGGTAGGCCCTATGACATTTACTTGTCCTCAACCATATTTTTTTTCTGCACTACTGTCATGTTTGCCACTCCCTAAATCTACATTTTTCATCTCTCCATCACTCCCCTCTCTCATTATATTACACTTCTTATACCCTAATTCTCCCACTTACTCTATAGAATTACACCCCTATCCTTCATGCTTCATTTTGTCTTTTTCGCTCCCTTCTATCTTCCCCATCCTAACACCATCAGTTGAGCACCTTCATCCCTATTAACTTTTGCTTTTTCATTAACCATTATCACTTCAAATTTGCATACATTTAACATAGTTTATGTTTGACCCCCCCCAACCTCTTCAAAGTTTTAAACATTCAGTTTTTCCTTCCCACTGACATGTCTGCCACCATTCTGACCCACCTCATCTCACTCCATTTGAAACCAGAGGTTCCTAACCAAAAGGTTCACAAGACTAAAGACCCTCAGCTACCAAGTCAGATTTGAAGCTCCTTCTCAATTCTCCTTTATCTCCTACAGCTTCAGAAACAGCTGGCACAAACACTCAAATGAAAGATATTACTCTGCATCAACACACAAGTTCATAAGTTCACACTAGATTGTTGAATAGGTAGATCATTTCTAGCCTAGCTTCTAAATGTTCCACTCATTGATAGCCTTCATCATGAGAAAATTTTACTACTTGCTCCCCCCTTTCCGTGAAGGCTAGAGGGGTCAGGAGCAGAGTGAATTTGCAGTTTCCCATCCACTCATCTAGGCTGTATTTAAAGATAGTTAAGAATGTACTTAATGTGCTTAATATAAAGGGGAAGTCTACATTAGATAAGTGGAATTCTTTGAGAGATGTAGCTATCCACAAACAGGCTCTGTTTACGTTGGAGTGGCGGTTTAGTTCTTTTGAGATGTATGTGTTTATGGTATTATTTGTTGTGGGAATGTGTAGGAGGTCACAAAAGATAATTAGATACTTTGTAGAGAAGGCAGTGGGCACCCCTTAAAAGTCTGTATAAGGATGAGAAGAGAGAGATCTTTTTAAAGTAGTCTGCATGCTAGATAATTTAAAGTAGTCTGCATGCCAAATAAATGCCATGTGTTTGATTTTCTTTGTGAGGAATGATTAGGTTTTTCAGGTTTAGTAATATGTTTATTCAGAGAAATACTCAAAGGGGCCCTATATTCTTCTATATGTCTGATAAGAGAGGAACAGAGAGGAGGATAATTTTCTTCTACCTAGGAGAACTAGACTAGGAAGAAGTGGACATAACTTGCTCATCTAGCATGTGGTGCAATTTCCCAATGTCATGCTCCTCAACTCTAAATTGAGGAGCATAAAAAGGGACCTAATCTGACATTCCTCTAGGGAGCAAGATCCATTCCCCCAATCTGTGCTCCTCAACTCTCTGAGATGAACAGCAAAAGAAGGGGGCCTGATCCACTCCCCTAGATCCTTTAGATAGGAGCAAGGTCCGTTCTTTCCTATATGTACTCCTCAACTGTCTTGATTTGATTTAAGGGAAAAAAAGTTTTTTTGCCTGCAGAAAACTGCTTGAAATGCAAATGCACATATTGTTGCATGCCACTTGATATAATATGTACAAATGTACATATTGTAGCAAGTGGTATGCAACAGTTACAATACCAGCACCCACTAAGTGCTTCAGCACTTCAGCCCTGACACTAGTATCGGCATTGATTTCTGAAGCCCTGTCAACAACTGCCAGTTACACATTTTAAGCTAATTATGTGCTTAGATCTTTGGCTGGATGTAGCTACTTTTCAACAGCTTTTGTACCTATTTCAATGTCTGTAGGTTGAGAGGATTGTCAGTGACTTTTTTCAAAGAAGTCTACTAAGCTTAGCAGGCTATATTTAGCAGGTAGAATTTGCCTTTTACAAACTCAAACCAGACTGGGAATAGAGATTGTAGGCTACCAATAGTATTGTTTATTAGCTCCATAATGATGTGAACCTTTTTCTTGCAAATAACGCTAGTTAGGCCGATCGGTCTGTCATTGCCTGGGTCAGTTGAAGGCATGCCCTTGGGGAGTATGATGACCAACGTTTTTCTCCACATCTCTTGCATGAAGATAATTAAGAGGCTGAGGTTCAGTGCTGGCAGTGAGTTGATAATAAGGCTGTACTTGGTGCTGACAAAAAAGCAATTAGGCTCTTTGAATACATGGAACTAGTGGGGTAAGTCATGTTGGAGGGACAGATTTAATAATTAGTACTCCCTCATCTCTGGAAGAATCCATCATTACATATAAAACTGACTGATATGTTTGCTTCCTTTAAGGTAAAATTTGGCAACTGGATAGGACCTTTAAATTCCAGATTTGTTTTGCCCTCTTGGAGTGGGTATTGTAAATGTAATTATACTGCATGGACTGACTCTGCCTTATAAACTCTATGAATCTTTCAGTTTATGACTACCAGTACTTTCCCTCGTATCTCTAACTTAATGATGGACTCTGATGCTTTGCCCAGTGCTCTCTTATAATTCTTTCTACCCTCTCCATCTTTTAGTGTTATTCAGTAATCACGTCCCACAAACACCCAGGTTTGTCCCTCAGCCACTTCACCTATTCATATTGTCCACTTACCATTCCCTTCATCACCTGCAGGATGCTAACTGATAATGTATGTGAGCTCCTCTTCCTCACCTTTTTTCCAGCCTCACTCTATAATATTCACATTACATAGACCCTCTATGGATAAATCAATCAAACACTTTCTGAATGTCTTCCATCCACTTATATATCATTGAATGCCACACTATATATTAAAACTATGAGGCCACCATTATTCTCACTACTCAGACCCTGCTTGCAATGAACCTCTCATAAAACTACCTGTCGAGATTCCTACAGACATCCTCCAACCTCTTTCTCATTCTTGCCCAATACTTTCATTGTACTGGGATATAGTTTTATGATCAGGTATTTAGCCATATCAGCAGTCATTTGCAGCTGCTCAGGTGCCCAGCATTTCTCCATATTGTACCCACACTATCCTCTTTAGATGTATTTCCAAACCCAGCAACCTACCAAACCATTCAAAGGCCTCTAAGATATCCTTCACAAAATACTTTATTCTCCTTAATCCATCTGCCATATGATCATCTACAAATAAAAAATTAGATGATCCAGCAGCATCCAATTCTCCTAGATAGAACTTCCATCATTTGTATGAACAAATTTGGAGATAATAGGCATTAGTGAGATTGCCCTTTCCAAATAATCCTCCCTGGAGGATACTTCATTAACCGTCACTCTTAAATTCAGTATAGTATACAAAGCCTTCACCACCTCCCATATTTGCTCACAAAATTCACCTCTTCAGTATACAGTACACAAAATTCTACTCTCCTCTCCTCCTCTCTACTGTATCAAAGACCATATTCATATCAAGTAAAACTACACTACCCCTTCCAGGACTATGACTCTCTCTCTGTCTCTCTCTGTCTCCTCAGCTCTGTTTATTAAGTCCAAAAGTAATCATGAATGATTTGCCAGTGGCAGTTCTTTCAGATTTCAGAAAACCTATAAGACCACATGTCCCATCTTATCATCTCTCCAACTGCTTAATATTGATAATACCTGAGCAAATATATACATCCACATTGGTTAGTGAACTCAGGCAATAGTTCATGGCATCCTCCTTGTGCTCCTCTATCGGACTTAGATGACGACTGCAACTGTTCTCAGCAAGCAAATTAAACTTCCCTTTCCCTGCCCTTTATGTACCTTTATCAACTCTTCTGCTGTTTTCTGTAGGACGATTTTGTAAAATCTATAATGGAACCATTATCCCTATGCATATTCTCACATTTTAGATAATTTATCACACTCCACATTTTTTTTCTTTAAATGTTACTAGCTCGCAATCTCATCTGCTTATCTGAAGTCGGACAGTTTGTCCCTTCTGTAGTGTATTCTTCCCTTCTACATCTACTCCACAGTGTTGTAGAAATGTTCTTAAATATCAGAAAGTCATCTATTATGCTTTCACTCTTTATTGCGTTAGTACCAACAGCCACCTCTTCAACATCTCCCCCTATTCTTCTACCTTTTATCCTTTCATTTCCATGCTGGTAAGTTCCAGTTGCAGTTCTCTGCACCCACCATATGTTCTTCCTTCGTCTTAGTTCCACCACCTCCAGCTTCATGAATAGCTGTAGATTAATGTCATATGATAGTTTGCTCAATATTAAACATCTAGCAGTTCCATCCCTCTGCATCATTATTCTAGTACAGTGCAGTTCATTCATTTCCAACTTCCATCTTTCTTACCATCAAGCTCTTTTTGTATTGTCCCACCTTCAACATTTCCCAATTTATCATTTTAACATCCCCACAAACCCCCACATTCTTCTCCTGGCAAAAGACCCACATTGTTTTAAAACTTCTACCCTCTGTTTCACCAGAAAGGGCCTATTTGTTGCACAAGAGATGTACACCAGCTAAACCAAGCAAAGGCCTTCTTGCTACCTTGTTACCTTTCTGACATCATGTACACTTATAGTTTGTCATTTCTTCTCCAGCACTTTGGAAATCTGTTCCTGCCATCCTTAAAAATGAAGGTGGGTAGATTCACCTCATAACTGTTCTCTTTTTGGGACTATAACTACTGTATTACTAGATGTTCAGTGAACAATGTTAACTGAAGATTTTAACAGACTTACTATACTATATAGTGACACTAGCTGCTTGTTTACATCAGGTTTCATCTGTAACATGGGAAATATTTATAAACTCTTTCTCTAACGCTAACCCGTGAATACTCACACATATACACCACCACTGCAACCTTTTCTGCAAGCATTTATTTTCCTGCATACTCCTAGTTACAAACAATGTAAAAATGAGCATAAAGACAAATGTGCTTTCAATATTTTGTGCTATAAGTGTTTTTCACCTACTAAAAACTTTTCAGTCAAATGTGATGTCAATATTCACACACATATACACACATATACACACACACACACACGCACACACACACACACACACACACACACACACACACACACACACACACACACACACACACACACACACACACACACATTCACCCCCAAGCCTCCCAGCCCCAGCTAATTATATGTATTAACTCAGAAATTGCACAAACACAGGGTAAAGGCATATTCCCCAAGTCAGAAAATTGTGTGATCTCAGGCACCCTATCAACCAGCTGCTTAGTCATTCATGAATGATCTACTAAACAGCTATCAACCAAATACACACTTGACCTTTTGCAAGGACCCCATACACACACACAAGCACACACACACACACACACACACACACACACATATATATATGGATCTAGGATGTTTGCTCGACTGACCAAACGACCGAAATCCAAATGGCCGGGCATACTTACGTGAAAGTGCTTTTCACTGAAGAAGCACTTTCGCGTAAGTATGACTGTTGCCGAGGCTGTACTACAGTGCGGGTAAGGGAAATTTCCCTTTTCTCCACTGTAGTGCTGTCTCGGAGGGAGAATATTAAAGTAGGGGGGTGTGGGGGGCACAGCCCCCCACATGGGGGTTGCAGGGGTGCAAAGCCCCCCTGCTAAAATGTAAATGCAGTGTTTTTTTTTGTCACACGCTTTAACGAAAGCACTTTTTCGATAAAAGCGCTTTTGTTAAAGTGTGGTCGGGTTTTATGGATTTGGACGTTTGCTCAGTTGAACAAACTTCCTAGATCCATATAGATATAGATATATATATATATATATATATATATATATATATATATATATATATATATATATATATATATATATATACATTTACATATATCTACACACACATACACACTACACAAACACATGTATACATATGTTACTGAACACCTACCCAAGAAACATAGTACAGATTTTTGTTTATTACTGCCCTAGCAAAGTTACTGAAAAAATAACATACACTCCACCTGCATTATCGGTCTCTTTAACTCAGCCCTAAACCCTCCATAGCCATGCTAACTCAAAAAATATTACACACACTACACACAAAATACAGGCACGGCCAAAGCAACTCAGGTCGAAGCTTGAGAATCCTCACACATCATAGTTAAATGTCAGATAAAAGAAGTCCTGATCTATTTCTACAAACTCCTTTCTCAGTGTCTTTATGACAAGCATAAGCTGTTTGATGATTTGCACAGTTTCCCTGTTTGGAAATATCATTGACATGGATGTGGCTGTAAATAGTGGGTTGCATGCTCCAGAGGGACAGAGACACCAACTCTGGTTGAAGCAACAGATGGATGGTGACACTGAACCTTAATAAATACAATGCACTACAGGTTATAAACCCCCATCATTGATGTTATCTGTTGACGGTAAGGATAGTGGTGAAGGAGGTGATAATCCTTATCACACCATGTATTAACTAGGGAGCTTGCAGAGATGAAGGTCAGCAGAATGTTATGGTGGACTATCAGTTCTGAGAATGCTAAAGATGCCTACAACTTCCTACAGTTATACACGGTGTAAGAAAGGCCTCATCTGGAGTATCATATTCTGTTCTGGAGGTGATATGGGTAGAGGGACATCAGAGTTGCTGAAATCATACAACAGAATGTCATGTGGTAAGGGGAGTGGAAGACATGAAATGCAAGGAAAGACGTGGATCCTTGGGAGTATATGCACTGAATGATAAAATGGATAAGTAAATATGCAGTAATTATGCTATATAATCAAGGGTGGCACAGTGATGCAGAGGTTAGCATACCTCCCAGCAAGAGGTTATCAGGTTTGATTCTTGGCTGGGGTGACTTCTGTGTGGAATCTGCATGCCCTCCCTGCATTCATGTGGATTTCCTCCGGGTGCTCGTTTCCTCCCACATTCCAAAGACATATATCTGGAGTGTTTCTCCCTGTGCCTCTGCTGAAAACAGTATCTGTCCCAGTTGGACTTTCCTGGTAAACAAATGTTACATAAAATAAATAAAGGTAAAAATAAAATAATGTGAAGGTGGTGATATATTCAAGAGGAGGGGTAGCAAGAAGATAGAATCATGGCTGGCAGTTCTAGGTGGGGTTGTAAGACTGATACCAGGAGATATTATTTCACAAAGAGAGTGGAGAAAACCTGAAAGATATTACTTGCAGGAGTGAAAGTTTGTAGATCACTGGAGGTAGTTAAAACATGCTTTGGAGAGGTGGGAAAAAGGGTGAAGAAAAAGAGGGACTTTACATGACTTCAGGTAGATTTTGCAGACAAAATGTATTTTTCTAGTGACAATTAAATATAGTTGTATGTGATCAGTAAAGTCCAGGAAAACAACATAGTTCAAAAAGAAAAAAAAATGCAGATATAAGGATCTAATTTTAACAATAGAAGGTTTTGACTTGAGTTGAAAGGAAGAAAGAAGGAATTTTTTTCATAATGTCTGATATTAAATAACTTGCTTAGGAAATAGTAGATTTAGTAAGAGTGGGGGATTCTAATAAGCGCTATAAGAACTTCAGGTAACTTATAAAGTGGAAGAAGTATATAACATGTTAGCTAACTAGTACTGATAGCTTATCCAAAATGTTGAGTAATTAGGTAAATGGATGGGTCAAATAGTTCTATTGTCCACCACAGTGATGCTGTAGTTAGTGGTTCTCAGGTTTGGTTTCAGATGGCTGTCTTCTGTGTTTGTCTTCTCTGTGACTGCATGTGCTTTCATGCCAAAGAAATGCTGTAGTTGAACGACTGATCCTTCAGATTGTCCATAGGTGTGCGTGAAGCAGGCATATAAGTGTTTGTGTGTGCCGTGAAATGGACTAGTGTCCTTTCCAGAACTGGATCTCTGGTTAAGCCCAGTGAGTGTTAGGATAGGCTCTGAATTCTGGCGATCTTGAATAGGATAAAGGTGTAATAGAGAATGAATGAGTTTCTAATTAGTTTTCAAAGATTATGCTTCTGTTTTTATTTTACCTTTACTAGATGTTCAGTGAACAATGTTAACTGAAGATTTTACTAGACGTCCTTCATATGTTCTTAGCAATGTCTACAATAGCATATCGCCACTCTGAGCCGATTAACACAGATTTCACTGTCTAAAATCACATCCAGACATGAATACTTAGCCTGAAAATCTGATATGAAGTAGAATACATTTGAAGCTACAGAACATTTAATAGAGATGTTTGTTTCTTTCGGCTTTTCTCGGTTAGGGATAGGGGTCGCCATAATAATTGTTAGTAGATTTTGGCGTGCTGGTTTGCCGGGCCTAACGCATAACTTTCCACGGAGGAACGCCCATTCACGCATGTCGCCACACAGAAGACGCTCTAACTGAGAATCGAACGGGAAACATCTAACTGTAAGGCGACAACGCTACCGCAGCATCACCACCGCAGACGCAGACAATTTAACGGAGATGAGATTGCAAAAATAACTGATCATTGATCATCAGAAGCATTTCAAAAACCTTTTGTTCCAGGGTTTAAGGAAGGAAAGCAAATGAGTACACATTGTGCACAAGTTCTTTTTAGCGTTCAAAATACGCCTTGTGGTAGTACCATTTGTAAAATATGTCACTTTAACAACTAGGATAGTGCTTCTTTACATGATGCGCTTTAAGGTATAAATTATTAGACTTGATGGTAATTTATACCTATACACTTATTTCATTTCCTGATTTTTAGGGATGCCCTTGAATTAATTTAAAAATTTTCCTTTGTCCCTTTACAGGTCTATAATTATTTTGACAAAAGTTGATCGAAGAATAATAATGACATCCATTACATTATGCAAACTTCTTTCACCTCTGAAAGTCCTCACTGTCTTATTCTAAGTTAGTAGTCCCAATATTTAAAATGTGACCCTGACTTGGAGCCTTTGTACTTCGTCATTTTTGGCATTGTCCCTGACTCTGGAAGCAACCAGTTGAGAGCTACTTGTACAGACTGAACTTTGATGAACTGTAAAAATACAGCAGGATGCAAAATCTGGTGTCTATCTCCACCTAGTGGTAGAGCTTAATATAGTTTACTAGCTGGAAGACGAATCTAAATTCTGTTTGAATGTGATAAATACAATCTGGATCAAAAATTATATGTAAAAAAAATATATAAATATATATATATATATATATATATATATATATATATATATTCTGTGTGCGTTTTCTATGTATCTAGACTGCTCCTGTGAAGTATAGTGTGAACGCTGATTATTTCATCTCAGATATTTATGATTTGTTTTCATTACCTGTTGACTGCTTAATGCATGCAAAGTATACACTAATGTTTGTGTACTTCAAAGTAAGGTATTGCTTTACTATCTAAAGGCAGTATTTTTCAAAACTTCCTCTAAAATCTAAACTTGACGTATGGCCCTGCTTTTTCATTCCTTAATGGGTAGCTGATATAATCCTTGCAGACATGGCCAAATATAATATAATATAATATAATATAATATAATATAATATAATATAATATAATATAACATAATATAAATATAATATAATATATAATAATATCTAGGCACTTCAGTAGGTAGCTGGGCTGTGAATTGTTTTCATAAATTGTAGAATGTCCATCTGTGTGCCTGAGATTCCCCAGGTGTAGAATATTGCAGTGACCTGAATGGTAGAAGACTAAGGCATATATCATAGTAGGAAGGTCTGTTGGTGGGATAAGGTGCTTGATGTGGGCAATGTTTCTAAGACAGAAACAAGTGGATATGACAGCTGTTGAGAACTGGTCATTTACTGTCAGTTTGTCATTAGTAAATATTCTCAAATCGTACACTGTTGACAGGCTTTGCAGCTTTTCTCCACTGTAGATGGTACTGGGAGACAGAACTGCCACTGAATAACCCTTAAAAGTGGTGTGCATGTCTGTACTCACAGTCTTGTAAAACTGCTTACTGACCATCCCAGCATGGATATATTTCCAAGTCCTTAGCTAAGTGGTTAACATCTGACAGATTCATGAGGGAATGAGGGGTATAGCTACATGTCACCAGCATACCAATGGCACAGCAAATCACTTTACTGTATTAATGCTTCTCAGAGGTAGCATACATTTTGTGAATGTAGAAGAGCTGAGTATGAAACTCAGCAGAGCACTGCAGTCAAGAGGGTTGGAGACTACTCTTTCCATTTATCCAGAGAGTTAGAAGGCAAACCAAACCAAACCAAACCTAACCAAACCAAACCTAACCAAAGCAATCGAAGACTACACTAGCAGTTCTATAATAATGTTTGACCAATTGGTGTTCTTCTAGTACAGGACAGAGCAACGATACTGATTCCTCACCATAAGGAGACTATTAATGATGCTGGTGAGAGCTATCTGAGTACAATTTCAAGCTTTAAACCTGACTGGAAATCATCACTGATGCTGTTTTCTCTTAAAAACAAATATTACAATTGTATGTGAAATAGTTTCTCCAGAACCTTGCTGACAAGATGAAGACTTGAAATAGAATGATAGTTGTCCACATCATCATAATATACCCCTGCCTTTTTGAGAACTAGCATAATCAAGGTCACCTTTAGGTGAAATGTAAATACTCCGTCTTTGACAGAGGTGTGGATGATCTGGCATAGGACTGGATTCATTACCTCCAAGCAAGTAAGGCAAAGCCTGATGAGACATGAATCTAGTCGGCATGTAGTAGTATGTGTATGGCAAGTCTGCCTAGTTCTGCATGGAAAGGATTTTATCCCTACCCTGGAACTAGTAGGGATAAAATCATCTTAATCCTGAATAGAAAACACACCAACACAGAAAATAATTTTGACTTCTAAGGGCCTTTGACATTACCCTAAAAAGCACCTTGTGAGACCCAATTCTGATCAGCCAAGCTTGGCATTAAAACACAAAGTAGCTAGTTTGTGTTCTTCATTAGATAGGCCTTCAATAAGGTTAGGCAGGTTGGACTGCACAGTATCCTGTCCATGCAGAAGACTGTAGGCAATCAGCTTTCTGCTGTAGTCATCTTTCAGGACAAGTACTGAAGGCCATTTAGAAGAGCTCAGCAAAGCAAGGTAAACTAAGAAATGATTTTCCATGGCAAACCTGTCATCGTGTTTACTAGGGTAATACCACTTGTGCTTCAACCTTTGGACAGTCCACCTGAGTTATGAAGCTTAATTGAACCCATGACTCATGTGGGACTAGGTAGAATTGCAATACACATTATGGGTTACAAGGTCAATCAAGGAAGCCATAGCCTGATTTTAAGCTCCAAGCAACTCAACTGCCTTTGTGGCACTACAATCTTTAAGCTGACAGAGCAAAGCAGGGTTGAGAAAGTCTGGATGTGTTAACACCTCTCATGCACTGTACATTAACTAAGTCGGTTAACCTTTACTCAAATGATCAAGTGCTTAGACCAAGAGACCAGTTGTACCACCTTATTAGTGATCATAGCTCCAAGTTAGCTCCAAGTTAGAAAAACAATCGAATATATTCCCATGTCTGTGGGTAACAGAGGTAACCACCTGAGCAAACCTCCTAAATACCTTCATAATTTAGAGGATTTCTTTTAAAAAGCCACTGCTTCCTTGTTAACTCCTGATATTGAAGTCCTTCAGAGTCGGCCGCCGAGGGTGGGGATATAAGCATGTAGAGGCAAGAAAATCAGAAAACTCTTTAAGTAATTCCATCACACTACTCAGTGGACAGGAGATGAAAAAGCACATATGGTTTACTTTTGTACTCCTTATAAACTCACTGGAGCTGGTGCACCAGACTTCATACTTCTCAACTGTCCAGATTTTTGCTTCATGTTTTTAGTCTGTTCTTCATGAAATTTGTGTTTTCTGGATTTTTGTGGCAAATCAGTGAGGACTGGATTCACTAAACAATGACAGGGATTTCAGTTTCAGCCTTCACATCCTTCAGAAAGACCTTGATAACATAAGACATTTTATTCTAACAAAGTTCTAAGTTTATAGGAGCAATATTTAAAATATGTCCCTATTTTTGGATATTATATTATTTTTGACTTTGTCCAGATTTTTTGTGTTAAGAGCTTGATGTATATGTCTGGCTTTGATCTTCATTGATTACTACCCCATCCCAAAACTCATCCACCCTTGGATACTGAATCACAGAAAACCCTGAGGGTCACCAGTGCCAAAAATATAGGACCAATGTTATCTAACCAGATTTCTATGATAAACACCATATCTGTTTCTGAACTCTGCAAGAAGACTGACAAAATACTGGGCTTGCTATGAATGGAGCTGGTGTTAAAATACAGTATCAGATCAGATACTTCAAGAGGGTAGGTTCCACCTGTCGCACCCAGATGAGGGATTAGTGATTACTTCAGGCAAAGCAGAAATGGAACTATTAATATGAAGTTTCATTACATGGTAGATACTACTAACAATGGTATGGCTGTGTACTCAGCCCTGGAGTCCTCAGTGAAGGTGGTGACTATGCCTAGCTCTATGTCTCTTTCGTATGCAGTGTTATTTGCAAATATGAATAGGTAGTCTGGACAATTTGGAGGACTGAAAGGATGAAGTACCAGCAATTGGTCATTATCACATACATCACAACTAAGTCATACTTGTGGTAATTGTAATAACATTCTATGCAGTCTGGGTAGTACATCGTCCAACAACTTCCTAAGGATACTCAGTAAAGGCTTATAGTCACTTCCCATTAGCACTGTTTCCCATAAATGTATTTGTACAAGTGTTTAAAGCCATAAACTTTGGCTAGAAATTATTTTTCTATCCAGTTATATATTTTGTGTCAGTACATGCTCTGGATCTAGATGCAGCAGCTTGATCTTCTTGCAAAGTCACTGCACCATTACAGTTCTAGCTTATGTCTATGCAACCAAGTTAGTCACTTCAAAATATTTCAAAGTGGACACTTCTGTCACTAACTGTATGAACAAATGAAAGCTCTGTTCCTACTCAGTACACCATTATCATTCCACATTTTGCTTTAAAAATTTCTTTAATTGCACACTTTTCTGGCATATTCAGAATAAACTTAAAAAATAGCTGGTCCCAGACTCATGGACTAAATCTAAATGCTAAAAGATGCATTATTGTCTCTTCTGGAAAGTCATCGCCCCTGGGGAACTAACACATTGACAACACATCCCTAAGACTTGACTCAGTAGTTCATGATTTGAGAAGTTATATGGATAGTGACCCAACTTTTCACCAGCATGTATCCAACATGGAAGAAAGTCTTTCTATACTGTAGAACTCATAAACAAGGGGAATGCTTCTTGAGCCATAAAGGTCATTGTCCTACTTTACTCAGCACTCACTTGCTCAGTCAGTATAATACTGTTTTTGATGTATATCTGTGCCTGGGCAAATGCATGGCCTTTTTGGCATGTATCTGTCCAGGCAAATGGAATATCTGCAGAAGGACCTTACAATGCCTAAATAATATGTTCTGCATTAACCACCTCAAATTGCTATCATGATATTTGGTCTCTTACAAACTGCTAAGATGTGACCTATCTACAAAGCACCCAATGACCTATTACAGATGGACTTATTTCACATCTGCAAGTCAAATGGTATTAGAAATACTCTCTCCAGGGACCTAAATCTGTTCTACAAATTAACAGAATCATTTGGATGAACAGGTATATCTCCAACAGACTTCCCATCCACATAATACAAAGCTCATCCCTGACCACATTTAAGTGTAATTTGGAGCAGTGGATGGGAAATAAGAAATTTATTGCAGGACCCCTCTGTACTACTAATGGAGACAGGCAGCTCCTAAGGGCTTTATTCCAATGCATGGATCCTCTCAAAATATTTTGTTTTGATCTAGTAATTATCAGTAATGTAATATATATAGATAGATCTTGGAAAGGGTTAGGTGAATCTAAACTCCAATGAGATAGATTCATTTTAAATACCAAATGAGATAATTGGCTAGTCTTAAAATGACCTACATACAATGTTTATTTATTTGTTTGCATATTTATTTTTATATATTTGATAAATGGGTGGCTGGACAGATGAATTGACCTTATCAGTACATAACAAAGTAGAAATAAAAGAAGTGTCAGAGTATAGTGAAAAATTAAAAACATTGTTAAATAGTCAAACTACATAGGAGCATAACAAGACTTTACTAAAAATAATGTTATGAACAGTGTAGAAAATAGTAACTGTTATATAATGAGTGGTCAACATACCGCTTGGATGACATAAAAAACATGCAGCACAACATGTAGAACATTCATTATATCGCACACAAAACATATTGACACTTAGTACATTGAAAAAGGAAACAGATTTCCTTTTCCAGTGCACTAACTATAACCTGACCACATTCAGCTCAAACTGGTCTGAATGCGGTAATTTTATCAGAAGGGCTTTTTTAAGTTCAGATGCATTGTAGGGTTAGTAGCTCCCTTACTCCACCTTAGTAATAAGTATTAAACCTAATCCTGTTCCTAATTCTAAACTGTATATATATATATATATATATATATATATATATATATATATATATATAAGGTTGTATACATGGCTGACAACATATAACAGTAAAATGAAATAGTTGTGATGCTATGGAGAGATAAGACAGAGTAGTTAAATATAAGAAAACACTTCCCACATCAGTCTGATGCTACAACAGGTGCCTTGATCTGCTTGCTGGCCCTAAACATCAGGGTGCAGTCAGAGGTTCAGTATACCTGTTAGATGAGGAAAGGTCCTGGAAGCAGCTGCAGTGAGTGAAAAAAGAAAAAAAAAAAAAAAAGATAACTGCATTCCCCTGTTGATGTAACATAGCAGCAGTGATTAAATACCCTATGTTGATATTTGAATCAGAGCACAGTAACTTTTTCACATTTCTTTTTACCATGGACAGCAGCTGGTTAACCATATGCTATAAGGTGCTTGGGTATAAACAGCCTTTATTATCCCCTGTACCTAAGTAATAGTACCAGTTTGAGAAGGGTATTAAGCATACCTCTCAACCTCTTAGCATAAGAATGGAGGGGTAAAGGCCCAAAAGCAGGGACACATTTTAAATATTGCTCTTATAAACTTAGAAAGTTGCTACAATAACAGGATTTGTGTTTGCATACTTTTTTCTGAAGAATATGAAGTCTGAAACTCAAATGCATTATTTACTGACTTTAATCCTTAGAGCATCCCAACGGTTTCTCAAAAAACACAATTTTTTTGAGGAACAGAGAAAAAATATGAGGCAAAAATCTGGGCAGTCTGCAAAAATTTCTACAGTTGAGAGGTATGGTTAAGTTCTCCTTTTATGCCTGACCTAAAGTTTTTTTTTAAGTTGATACTTTATGAAGTAATGACATGGGAGTAAGAATTCTGACAGTGCCACAGCAGACATAAGACAGCTTTTTGGGAGTGGAGGTGAATGGTTAATGTCTTTGATTACTTTTTTGCAGGAACAATAATGTGAAGATTTCTGCAGTGCACCATAATAAGTGTGGGACCAGCTTAGAGCTGGTAAGGTAGTCAAAGAAAATACCTGAGAGGTGCCATTGTGTGAGAGCATGCATTCATACTACTGTGTACAATAAAGTCTTTGGAGGGCATACACAGAACTTTAAAAAGCTGCTTCCAGCTGTGGTAAAACATGGGACCAAATGACCAGGCTTTTCTCCCTGAAAGAGGAAGGGAGTGCACAATGGCTGGATTCAAGACGTAGTTGCTGGCTTGTTTACCTTTCAAAACGTTGTGAACTAATATTATTACACCAGTATCATAGCTTAGCCCTGTATTTATCTACAACATCTCTGCAGATGAAATGTTTAACAGCAAATGAGAGCATTCATTTCTGACATGTGGTATTAATACAGTTATGTAAACCAGTGCTTAACATATGAGGCTAAATAAAATACATTTTATACAAGTTCCCAGATAACTCATCAGTTTTCTTTTCATTCACATACTTTTTTAATTCACTAAGAAACACTGCAGCTGTAAAGAAGCACAGCAGTCTCAGGCATCATACATATTTTTTCGCAGATAACTATTTGCATGCATCTTTTGCAGATAAATAAATTTGCCTTATTTTGGCTTCACTACTTTTACTAGCCTTTATGCACGTAGCTTGTGGGCTTCTATTTCTGATCACTGAACTGTCATTGTCTGTGAGGTGCGTATTGGCATAAAACAGCATGATATCAGAGCACTCATTCAATCCGCCAGTGAATAACCTGAAAAAGTCATCTCATAACACACACAAATGTAATTCAGATGAAAGTAAGCAGCATGTAACTCTGGCAGTCTAGAAAATAAATTGAAAGCAAGTTTGGTATGCAGCAAAATGGTATATAAACGGTGAATGTAATGTCACATTTATATGGTAGTTGACCATCATGTTTTCATGCAGGAAACATAATATACTTAGATAAATGCATCTTGCAAGGTAAAATAAAGTTCAGCTTAAAGCAATATAGACTCAGCTTGTATTTAAAGAGAAAGTTAGTATTAACAGTGAATACATACTAAACCAGCTGTGGATACATAACCACGATTTATAAAGTGATAATCACTTTGTATCGTCCTTACATTAGGGCTATGAATGGTGTTATAATGACTATGTGTTTGTGTGTGTGTGTGTGTGTGTGTGTGTGTGTGTGTGTGTGTGTGTGTGTGTGTGTGTGTGTCTGCCTGAAATGTCTTAGGGGGCTGTTAGCTAACAAAGAAATAAAGTCAGAAGGCCATAAAAGTGTCCTATTTTAATTTTCTTTAGGCAGTTTATACCACAAAAATGTTAAATTTAAAGGCTGTACATTTAAACACTGCTATGTTTATTTATTTATTTAGACTTTAGTACCCAGGTGGGGTGTAGTAAACAAAAAAATTAACCATTTTCAAATATAGTCTGAAATTAGTCATATAAAAAACTGAGACCATCAAATGTTTTATCAATATCAATACAAATTGCTTGATTATAGGCAATGCAGAGTTTAGCTCCAGCTGGTGTGGTTTGGTCACAAGGGCAAGCCTGAGTAGCCAAATAAAGCCATTCATGGGTAAATCTATATTGTCTACATCCAGATATGGTATATTAAAAAAATGAATCTCTTACCTTTTTAATTAAAACCTTTGTACACTAGGACTTCATTTCCTTAATATATTCTGGGAACATGTTATACATTTACTGGGCCTGTGTATCTCCACTTATATTAGGAGAATTGTAGATATGAAAAAAATATGGACATGGGAAAGGAAGAGAAGATCTGCTATGGTGCAAAGGAGAAAGACAAATTAATCAATAAAAAAAGCAGCTCCAAAGATATTTGAAGAGAAATATAGGCAAAGTCATCCAGATATGGAAAATTTCACAATACAAAAAATAAGATTGCAAACATGGAACACAGAACAGAAGATTGGTAAAGTAGAAGTTACAAAATAGAAGCTAAAGTTATGGAATACGTGTGAAGTAAAGGATTTAGTGTATAAAGTCTAATGCAGGTTATATCACTGCATCATGGAAAAGAGCAACACAAAAGATATTTGAAGAGAAATACAAGCAAAGGCATCCAGATGTGGAAAAAAAGAAAACAAAGAGGAAAAGTAAAAAAGAGGATTAGTAATGGAGAAGTTAGAGGAATAGAAACTAAGGTTATGGATTAGCTACAAAGTGAAGGATTTAGTATAGAAAATCTAACTCTGATATCACTACAGCAGGATGGAGCAATGGACCCCCAAATTAAGGAGAAACCAATGGAGTGGGGAACATCTGATAAGAAGATATTTTGGAGCCTTCCACAGGAAACCAGTAAAAAAATTCAGTTGGAGGTTCACAGAAAGGGAAGGAACACGAAAGTGTGGCAACGGTGACACATTCAATGTTGTGGAGTGATAGGCCAGTGAGTTCCCATTTGAAAGAGCATTGGAAAACACAGGAAGAAACTGAAGAGTATGTGGCACAGGAAGATGCACTGGAACTTTCTGTAGAATGCCCGCAGGAAATGGAGAATAAAGAATGTGCCCTCGGTTTAGAATAAAATGATCTAAGAAAAGAGGTGCTTGATTTAATAGAGATGGGCAGACATTAAGATTAATGAAAGAAATAGACTATAGAAAGTCAATAAACCCCCAACATTTAGAAGTTTGATAAAACAAATGAACACAGTAATTAGGACTGTTTATAAAAATTCATGTAATATAACAGATGTAAATAGGATATATTACTGTGCAGCTAAATTAATAGATAAAGTCTTACCAGAAAAACACAGGGCAATAAGGGAAAGGAAGCGGAGAAATCAAATGCCATTGTGGAAGTATCGAATAAAAAAAACTGTAAAGCAACAAAGACAAGAAGTGTCACTGTTAGAAGAATATAGAAGAGGGAACAGAACAACAAAAATACTCAGAAAGATAAACATGATAAAAGCAATGCACAGTATCAGAACAAATCAGGCTCTATCATGCAGTATTGCAAATAATAAACGTAAAATATCAGCATAGGCAGAAAAATTTAGAAGATATGCAGATAAATATAAAGGAAAAGTACAAAATAAACAATTTATTGATGACCCAAAAAAGTTTTATATAGAATTGGGAAACAAGGCAAAAAGAATTGAAATATTACCAAAAAAGAAGAAATAGATCACACTGAAGAATAGTTTGCACCTGAAAGCTTTGTGTATGGAGTTCCTTGTTTTTTGTTATTAAAGTCTTTTATTTGCTTTCTGATGTCGTCAGTCTGGTTCTTTTTGGAAGAATACTTAACATATTAGGTCATGGCTAGAATTTGGCTCCCAGAAAACAACAAAGTGTAAAGACTTCTCATCTTTTTTTTGTGGATGATTTAAAACTGTATAGTTCGTCAGATGAAGAACTGAAAGCACAACTGCAAGTAGTCAAAACTTTTCAGATCATTTAAGAATGTCATTTGGTCTTGATAAATGTGCAAATGCAACCTTTAAAGCAGGAAAGCTGCAGCACCAAGAAAATATCAGTCTGGGACAGGGATGTGATATAAAGGAATTTGAGTAAGAGGGAGTGCATAAATATTTGGGAATTGATGAAGGATCAACAATAAAACATGAACAAATGCGAAAAAACTTAGTAAGGAATATTTTAGAAGACTAAAGTTAATACTGAAAACAGCACTGACATTTAGGAACACAGTCCAAGCTATGAACCAATTTGCTTTTCCTGTCTTAACTTGCAGTTTTGGAGTGATTGACTGGCCCTAAAAGGTGTTGGATTGGTTGGACAGGAAAACAAGAAGGATGCTTCATGCTTTTCAAATGATATATAAAAGACAGTGTGTATATCAAGATTATATATTCCCGTTCTGAAGGCGGTATTGGCCTCCTGCAAATTGATTACATGCATAGAACTACAATCGTGGGACTGCCTACATATCTGCTGACCTCACAAGACCCAAACTTAGTGAAAGTTTTAAAACATGAGGAGAATAAGTCTAAAATGACTTCCCTGCTTAGTTTAGCAGAAGCATATCGGATATGAATATCAGCTATAGAAATCAAACCAGAAGTAGATAAAAATCAAGTAGCAAATGAATGTGCCAAAAACAGAAGAAAGAATATAAGATAAAGGATCAGATGAGAAGGCAAGAAATGTGGAAAATAAATGTAGTTGCAAGTGTAGAAAACTCTGCGAACAACCTCATGTTGATCAGGATCAAATACAGGAATGGTTAAGGAGAGGTGAATTTAAACCAAAAGACGAAAGGTGAATATTGGCAGCCCAAGATAGTGGACTACATACACACTGATTTGCAAAATCCATTGAACATGTGGAAGAAACAGAGAATGTAGGTTTTGTAAAACAGAATTGGAAACAGTCACACATCTTGTTGCTGGTTGTGATATACTAATGACAGAAGGAATTTATACTGAAAGGCATAATAATGTGGCAAGACCATTGCACTGGGGATTGTGCAAACATTATAATACTGAAGTAGCTGAAAAGACTGGAAACATGAGCCACAAAGCATCATAGAAAATGATGAAGTTTATATCACATGGGATCACCCATTACCAACAGTTCAAAAAACAGATGTGAGAAAACCAGATATAGTACTCCATTAAAAGAAGACAAAAGTAGCATTGATAATTGAAATGGCTATACCCAGTGACTACAGTGTCTTACATACAGAGAGACACAAAGTCATAAAATACCAGAAACTGCAGGCAGAAATGAGAGCAATGTGGAAGAAGGATAAACCAACAGTTCCAATAGTAGTAAGAGCAACGGGTCTTATAAAAAGAATTTACAATTTTACTTAGATATCTTACCGATACATGTAACTCCATATGAATTGCAGAAGGGGTCATTACAAGGCACATTGCGGCTGTTGCGAAGAACACTTCTAGCTAACATCAAAGTGTGAAGCAAAACTGTTTTCATGAACTTTAATCATCCTTTGACTTAGGAATGGAGTCCATTCCTGTCATTGTATTAGAAACCCAAAAGACTTGGAGAAATTAAAGAGAAATTACATATACAAGTATACATTTAAATCTTACCAATAGTTCATAAAATAGATGTGAGAAAAACAGATATAGTAGTCCATGAAAAAAGGTAAAAGTAGAATTGATCATTGAAATTGCTACACCCAGTGATTACAGGGTCTGATGTACAGAGAGAGAGACAAACACACAAAGTCATAAAATACCAGGATTTGCAGGCAGAAAATAGGGCAATGTAGAAGAAGGACACCCAGACAGTTACAATAGTAGTATGGGTGTCATACAAAAGAATTTACAGTTGTATTTAGATAGGTTACCAATACATGTAACCTGTATGAACTGCAGAAATAGTCAACTCTAGGTACATTGCACGTGCTGCGAAGAGCACTTTTGACTAACACTAAAGACTGAAAGAATACTAATTTCACAAACTTTAATAATGCTTTGTCTTAGGAATGGGGTCCATTTCCGTCATGGCATTAGAAAACCAAAAGACTTGGAGAAATTAAATCTACGTATGTTTGTATGGATTCCATTCACAAGCTCAAAGTTTCAAACTTCGAATTGCAAATACTGAAGACCATAAGACCGATGTTTTGAAACTTCAACATTTTGAATAGATATCGCCGTACAGCGCAGAACAGGAAATTTACCATTTTCCTCACTGTAGTGCGATCTCAAAGTTGCTATATTTATTTAGCAGGGGTTATGGGAGGTGCAGGGTGCTTGCCCCCCCTACAAAAACATTAAAAAATGTTGTTTTTATTTTTTGTTTTATTACAATTTCGAAGTTTCATAACTTCAGTCTTATAGTCTTGACTATTTACAGTTCGAAGTTTTGAAACTTTAAACTTGAGAAGTAGATGTGTTTGTACATATGTTTGCTTTTAATCTGATTTTCAAGTTTAGTAATGTAGTGTGCTGGTACCATGTGAAGATATGGCTGCACTTCAAGGGGGGTGGATTCTACTGTTTTCTGCATGTAATTGCTATTATTTTGAGTTGTTGTAAATTCAGGCTCTGTCCACTTATTACAGAAGCATGACTGAATTGTGCTTTAGAGAGTGTTTTATTTTGACACGGTAGCAACGGGGAATGATGATCTAAGGTCCATTTAAGGCCTTCTATTTGACTATAAGACAGCCATGCAGGCAATAGTTTTGTTATTTACTTTATTTTATTTAATTAAAAGAAATTATTTTCATTTTGCTTGTTAACAGTACGTTGGGCATAAGTAATTTTCACTGTTTAGGTAGCTAAACAGAGTTATGCGTATTACAAAATTTACAGTAGCTGTGCTAATTTGAATATCTATTTAGCATTTATGCTTTTGAAAATAAAACACCTTCGTTGTGTAGTTAAAAGCAGATGTAATCACAAAAAATGTAATATAGGGCAGGATTGATGAACATGGTAAATATACAGAGAGGGATGGCACATTGAAATGCATGCATACTAGAGCCCTGTGGGATTAATAGTAACCCTGTAAATGTGGTTAAAGATGATTTGCGCCATTGTATAATCAAATCCATTTGTTAACCAAGTAGGCCCACAGTCCTTTTTAAGGGGCAACAATGGCTGAGCGACTTGCTCAAGGTCACACAGTAGACATATGAGGGCTAAGGGATTCAAACCCTGTACCACAGAAACTACAGTTCACAGCCTTAACCCTCTGCACCAACTGCCACACTTAGTATATTTAGATCTACTAGGAACAAAGTATATACGCAAATTATGTTAATTTACTTCTTCCATAATCACAATAGGTGAGTCAGTGTGACTAATACACAAATACATTTGCACAACGATATGTGTGTACTAAACACACTGTCAAGTAACACCATTCTGGTGTCACTGACATGCTAATATTTTGCTCAGGAAAGTACAGCTGAGAACCAGCATAAGCATATTCATATAGAAAACAACTGTTATAACTATTAGGAAATGTGCTATTTTTCAATCCTGTACAGTATAGAGAAACCTAATGTGACAACCACTTCTGTATCAACCCAAAGTATGCCACCATCAAGCCCTTTCCCATAGGAAGATACAAACCACTAGATCACCTATTATATAAACAATAAGGCAAAGTAATCCTTATGCACATGAATGAACAAGAGGCACTGATCATTATGAATCTACACTCTATGCAGGCATCTTCTTACAATATGGCAATCAAAATGTATGAAGTGACATACACAGGGAAGTGGTTACATTCCTCTCTATGAATACCCCTTACAGTGGATCATGAATACATTTTAGGCTAAAAGAAAACAATGAAAATTAAATGCAGCTGGGAAGAATATAATAAACAAAGATAACTGGGAGAGAAGCTCACAGTGCCTGCTAGTTTTAAGAAAAGTATAGCACAAAGCAATAATTAATTGGTGCAGGTTGTTCAGTATTTGCCCATGAGTGCTATGGTTACTCCATTAAAGATGGCTCTAAACCATCCTCAGTTCAGCTTAGCCATATCTGGAAGGCTGGATCTAGAATGTTTCATTTAATAAGCCTTGAACTAAACTGGTTTTACTTATGCCTGTGTTATTACCAAAGTATGGCTTTCTTACTCAAGTTATTAAATCATTTTCAGCACTATTTTACTGGAGACAAGATTTAAAAAGTCCAGTGCTTGCATTAATCAAACATGGAGGAAAGAAGAAAAGGCAACTGTGGCTTCATTGTTTTTGTTGAAAAGATTTCTTTATTTTCCGTATCCCTTCACAATTACTCACTATGCAATCCTCTTGCATGGTGCACTTTTTTCTGTATCTTTGATATTATTTGGAAGAGTTTTGATCCTTCAGCTTCCCACGTCTGCCGCCCTTCTTCCTTCTCCCTTCCTTTCCTTATCCCTTTCTTTGCGGCTTTCTCCACTTTCCCTCCATCAGGGCTTCATAAATCATTCTTCTTTTACTTTACCCCTACATTCCCATCTCTACCATGGGGCTCGCCTTTACTTTTTCTTCTTTTTTTTCTGGGGCTCTGCTTTCTCTCTGTTCTCTAGCCCTTTCCCCTCAGTCTGGAGTATGTCCACCATTCATTTTGTGTTACCCCAAATTCCTGAATTATTTCCTGATAGGTTTTGAATGCTGTCTGTCCTCCTGCTCTTCCTTTGTTAACTCTCTTTCTCCTCTCACCCCCTTTTCCTTCCATTTTTCCATATTTGTTTTTTTCTTAGGAAAGTACCCCGCCCTCCTTCTTCCCATATTTCTCTTTCTTTCCCTTGTCCCCGTGTCATGCTGCCCCATCAGTTTGGTGCTTCCTTATTCATTCTTTTATATTTTCCTGCTATCTTACTTGCCCTCTTGCCTTTTGGTCTTCTCCTTACTCTTTGTCCATCCATGCAGGTCATATGCTAAGGCCTGCATGGATATTTAAGACAGTTTCTAACATCCTTTTTTAATACTCTGTCTTAGCTTACGTTTTGAGACTCTTCTCCATTTGCCTTTCCTTATCCACCCTTCCAAGTCCTTCTGTAATTTTAGTAATTTGGTCTCTATTGGGTCCACTGACAGGTTTCTTATTTAATATGCTATTACTGCAAGAGTCATCATTCTAATCACATTAATTCTACTTAATTATGTGTTTGTTTTATGTCCCCTTCTCTCCGGGATCCCCTGTATTATCTGTCTCCCCTTCTCCAAACTCCTTTGAATTGTATCATTTAAGGTTTACTATCAAAATGATGAAAGTCATTACAAAAATCCGTTTGGAACCTTGAATGGAAAGGCCGAATCACAAATTTCACTTAGGTGAAATGTTGAATCTGCTGAACGAATTCAGCAGACAACGTCGCCGAACATAAAACATGATGTCTGAATAGGAGCTCAAGTAAGTATAATTCCTACATTTCACATCACATCTTTGCAGGGAGGCAAGCCCCCCTGCACACCACACCCCCTGCTAATTATATATTCCAGTTCCGAGATTACACTACAGTGAGGAAGGGGATGAATGTCTCAATCTGCACTGTACCGCAAACTCTAGCCCTTAGATCAACTTCATATCAGTGAATACACAGTGGCGTTCACTGATATGAACTACCAACATTCGCAACACGGCAATCAGCCATCTTCAGTCTAATATCCCATCTGCAGAGAATCTGTGTTTGGGATTTTGATTGTAAACCATCATTTAATATGTGTCCTACAGATATTTGGGGTATTCTCTCTTCTGAATGTGTCCCACTCCTCCCTTTCCTTTCCTTTTTTCATTCTGACAACCATTTTTTTTATCACATTGCAAAAACTGGCATTATTTTCTCTGTGACCATGTCATCATTTTCGGACATAAACATCTGTGTACACTAGCAACCCGGATATCACTCCTGTTCTTCCCTCCAGCTGTGCTAACATTTTCCTTACTTTAATTGCCAGCTCTTCTATGACTATTATGAAGAGATCCGGGGAGAGAAAGCACCCCTGTCCGTTTCCTGTCTACTTAGAGTGCATTGAAAACTCCTCCATTTATCATTCTGGCTCATTGTAAATTTTCTTTATCAGTCATATAAATTTTCCCCAGTTATCTTTATTCCAGTATTTTCAGGAGGAATTCTCATCTGATTGTGTCAAATGCCTTTTGTAGATCAAAAAAGTTTGTGTCTGCCTTTGTTCTGCCTTTTTGCCCTTCTCTGTCTCTATTAAGGCCCACCAATTCATTTCTGCCCTTCTTCCTTATACAAAACCATTCTGCCCCGTCAGTATTATTCTCAGCAGAATCTCATCCAATCTCCTAGCTAGCACTTCTGTCATCACCTTGAAGAAATTAGTCTGTAATCCCCTCCCTCATTTGGAATCACTACCACCCTGGCCCTTGTCATTGTGCCTGTTATTTCTATTTCACTTATACAGTAATTCTCCTCCTTTATAACTGTCCATATTGCCTCCCCAGCCCACCTGCACAACTCTAGCAGGTATCCACCTGGGTCCCATACGTTTCTGTCCTTCACTGTTACACTGCCCCTTTGATCCTATTATAATTTCTGCATTAAGTTTCTCCTTCTTTATTCCTTCTACTTGGTGCTCTTCTCATATGTCTGTGACCTCCCAATGGACTTCCTTTTTCTTCTCCTGTTCCTGGTATATTTGGTAGTATTCCCCAAAGGCTTCTCTAAGCCTGTTGTCCTCATCTGTGATACTTCCTTCTTTACCTCTAATGGTTGGTACATGTTTCACCTTTTCCTTTGCCTTTTTTCCCCTGTGCCCTCCCCTCAATTCTCCATGAGGAGTTCTTCCAGTGTCATTGCTCTGCTTCCACTGAAGTTGTTACCGTTCCTTCAAGTTTAGTTTTTATTGCTGCTTCCCCTGTCTTAAGTGCTTCTCTGTCCATACCATTTTCCAGATTTCCCTTTGTATCCTGCTCAGTTTTCTTTCCAGTTTTATTTCCTCCTCATTATGCCTCCTTCTCCGCCCCTCCTCTCTCATGATTTTCCCCTAACTGATGCTTTGATTACATTCCACTAATGTTTCCTCAATTATGTATTGATTATAGTGATTTCCTTTACAGCTGGAGCGCCTTGTGTGTGGAGTCTGCATGTCCTCCCTGCGGTCAAGTGACATCTAAAGACATGCAGGTAGGTGCGTGCGTGAATGGGTGTGCCTTCTTTGAAGGTTGGGCATCAGGCTGGTAACTCGGCAGCGTAAAAATCACTGCCAATCATTAGCGGACCGGAGTTCCACTGTGGCGACCCCTAATTGGGAAAAGTCGAAAGACATTTTATAGTGATTTCCTTTACTGTCTCTTCTCTCAGATTTTGTAACTGTTGCTTCCTTTCCTGATCTTTCCCCTTGTAGCTCACCTATCTCCATCCCAACCCATCCCCTTGTTCCCACCTCTGCCCTTAGTGTTGTTGATACCACTGCATGCATTTCTCCTGTATTTATATCTTCTCAACCATTTTAGAGTTTCCTCTTTCCTTACTCTCTGAATTTCTTGTAAATGTGTACTCCCACTTTTTGGAGTGCCTTTTCCTCCATATATCCTTCCACTCTCCTTCTTTGATGTTCCTTTCTAAGTCTCTTTTCATCTTTATACTGTACTGTCTTTTGCCAAACAGACTGTCTTTCTTGGGAAATCTAGTGTGACATTGAAGTCCCTCGAATGATTTTCTTTCCATTGCTTTTTATCTAATTCTATTCATCAAAGAACTAGTTGTAAAAATCCTCAGTAGTTTGGGGCATACAGGTTCCCTGCTGTCCATCTTCTGCTATTTAGTCTTCCTTGCCAAATGATCCATTCTTCATACCCATGTTTCTATACCCTTTCGATCCCTACATGTAATTATTTTCTGAAAGGGGTGGCTACTCCTCTCTTGCCACCCCTTGCTTTATTGTCTGTTTCTCCCTTTAGGTATTGTGGGCTCATGATCTTGCCTTGTCTCCTGGAGCAGTAACACATTGCCTTGCACTTTACTCATTCTGCTGTGAACTTTTTTCCTTTTGATCTGGTACAAAGCCCCACTATGCTCAAGGTTATCACTTTCAGTCTGTAATCATCCCTTTCTGGTTTTGTAACCCTACTTTCCCCTCATTGCTGCCTTTGAATAGCTGTGCACTTCTGGTTTTCTCTGCCAAGCTGGACTTTCTATCCTTTGGCATTCACCTACCCTCTGCTCTCATAGAGTTGTAGATGCTACCTTCCAGCCTGCGATTTGAGAACATCTGGACTTGAGTTATTTGCCTTGTCTTTTTTGTCAGTTCTGTTTTGGCCCTGTCTTTCTTACTTTCACTTCTCCATAATTGCCTCCTATATTTTGTTTTGCTCCTGTTTATCTCTCCCCTTTCTCATAGTCACTACTTGTTTTCTTTGCATTTTATCCTACTTTTGTGGCAGTTTCATGCATTCCATTTCACTCTGCTCTAATACATTTCAGTCAAACCTAAGGCTGGTGTTTTCACAATTATTTCTTTTTCTGCACACCCCATTTTTCATTCAGGTAAAACCACAACACTTTTGCCCACAGCTCGAAAAAGAAAACTTACTTTTATATGAAAATACAATCATTATCATAGGAAGCACCATGTAACTTTTATATGAAAATACAATCACTATCATAGGAAGCACCATGTAATAATAAACTGCATATTGTGCCCCTTCTCTTTATCCAGTACTTTTCTGTTACTTATGGAGCAAAGTGAACTAAAAATAATTGTTACCTTTTTTAATTTCTCCAAGTCTTTTGGGTTTCTAATACCATGATGGGAATGGACGTCATTCCTAAGTCAAAGTATGATTAAAGTTCATGAAATTAGTATTGTTTCAATCTTTGATGTTAGCCAGAAGTGCTCTTCGCAGCACCCACAATGTGCCCAGTAATGACTCCTTCTGCAATTCGTATGGAGTTACATGTATCAGTAACATTAATACAAATGTAGATTCTTTTTTATAAGACCCGTTGCTCCTACTACTTCTGGCAATGTCTGGGAATCTTTCTTCCATATTGCTCTTGTTTCTGCCTGCAAATCCTGATATTTTATGCACTGTGTCTCTGTACGCAAAACACTGTTATCACTGAGTGTAGTGATTTCAATGATCAATGCTACTTTTGTCTTATTTTCATGGACCACTATATCTGCTTTTCTCAAATCTATAATTTGAACTGTTGGTAATGGGTGATCCCATGTGATGTAGGCTTCATCATTTTCTATGATGCTTTGTGGCTCATGTTTCCAGTCTTTTTCAGCTACTTCAGTATTACAATGTTTACACAATCCCCAGTGCAATGGTCTTGCTACATTATTATGCCTTTCAGTATACAGTGCTTCTGTCATTAGTAGTTCACAACCAGCAACAATGTGCAACTGTTTCCAATTCTGTTTCACAAAGCCTACATTTGTCTCCTTCCCCTACATGTTCACTGGACTTTGTAAATCAATGATAATGTAGCCCATTATCTTGGGCCACCAATATTAACCTTTCTTCTTTTGGTTTGAAGTCGCCTCTCCTTAAGCATTCCTGCGTTCGATCCTGATCATCTTGAGGTTATTTCAGGTGTTTTCTATACTTGCAACTATATGTATGCATTTTCCACATTCTTGCCTTCTCATCTGATCCCTCACCTTATATTATTTATTTTGTTTTTTGGCACATTGAGTTGCTGTCTGATTTTATCTACTTCTGGTTTGATTTCCATTCGCACGTGACACCGATATGCTTTTGCTAGACAAAGCAGGGAAGTCATCTTAGATTTATTCTCCGCATGTTTCAAACCTTTTACTATGTTTGGGTCTTGTGAGGTCAGCAGATATGTATGCAGTCCCATAATTGCAAATCTAAACATGTAATCAACTTCAAGGAGGCCCATAGCTCTTTCGGAATGTGGAATATATAATCTTGGTATGCAATGATATTTATAAATCATATGATGAGCATGAATTATTCTTCTTGTTTTCCTATCTACTCTAGCCAACACCTTTTAGGGCTAGTCAATTACTCAAAAACTGTAAGTTAGGACAGGAAGAGCAAATTGATGTATAGCTTAAACTTTGTTCCTAGATGACAATGCTGTTTTCGGGATTAAAGTTAAGTCTTCTAAAATATTCCTTACTAAGTTTTATTCACATTTGTTCATGTTTTATTGTTGATCTTTCATCAATTCCCAAATAATTATACACTCCCTCTTGCTCAAGTTCTTTTATAGGATGTTCTTGTCCCAAGCTGATGTTTTCTTGGTGCTACAGCTTTCCTGCTTTAAAGGTTGCTTTTGCACATTTATCAAGACCAAATGACATTCTTATATCATCTGAAAAAGTTTTGACTACTTGCAGTTGTGCTTTCATTTCCTCATCTGATGAGCTATACAGTTTTAAATCATCGACAAAGAGAAGATGAGAAATCTTTACACTTTTGTGATTTTGTGCACCCAAATTATAACTGTGATCTAATCTGTTAAGCAGTTAGCTTAATGGGTTAAGGGCAAGGCAGAAGAGCAGTGGTGACAGAGTCACCCTGGAATATCCCCCTTTGAATTTTTATAACTGGGATAATAATTTGTCCTTTATTATGGCTTACTTGCAAAGTGGTCTGCCACTGTTTCATGGTCACTGTAATGTAGTCGATCTCTGTAGGTGTATCTTATATATTTTTTAAGCACTCTTTTATCCATGAATGTTGGAGACTGTCAAATGCTTTTTTGTACTCTAGCCATGCCATACTTAGATTCTTTCCCTTTTTATACTTCTCCACTATGACTTTATTTAACAACAAATGATCCTTTCTTTCATATGACTTTCATTTATTACCCTTTTGCTCTATTGCCATAACTGAGTTTTCTCCTAAATGACTCTAAACTCTGTTGGTATCAGTTCCATTGTGTAGTTTATATGTCATCGGAAGGCAAGTTATTGGTATACAGTTTTTAGGGTAGCTTGCAGGTTCTGCCTTAAGTAAGTCCATTGTTTTTGCTGTTGTTAGCCAGGCTGGTGTCTGTTCGGGGTGTGCATATAAATAGTTCTTACTCATGGCTACATCTTTGTGCAAAGATGTTAATACTTTTAGCCACAAGTTAGGTACTGCATCTGGGTCTGGGGTTTTCCAATTAGAGGCTTTTCTTAACTTTGTTTCAGTCTCTTTGGCCGTTCCTTCATCCCATTTCATATCTTGTACATTTGAACTTCTTATTCTTTCTTTTACTTCTATCCATTTAGCATCTTTGTTATGTTCCGCAGGATCTCCATAGATATTTCTCCAAAATGTACCTATTTCTTCTTTTTTTTCTGGTCTTTCAATTCCTTTTACAGTGTTTCCCAATTTTCTAGAAAACTTGTTTTGGGTCATCAATAAATTGCTTATTTTGTACTTTTTCTTTATATTTATCTAAGTATCTTCTACGTTTTTCAGCCTCTGCAGATATTTTTAGTTTATTATTTGCGACAGTGCTCGATAAATCCTAATGTTATAATACTGCACATTGCTTTTATCATGTCTATCTTTCTGACTATTTTTGCTGATCTGTTCCCTCTTCTATACCCTTCTAACAGTGACACTTCCTGTCTTAATTGCTCTATAGTTTTTTCTGTTCGATATTTCCACGATGGCATTCATTTTCTTCCCATCCTTTCCCTCACTACCCTGTGTTCTTGTGGTAGGACTTTATCTGGTATTAATTTGGCAGCACAATAATGTATCCTATTACTTCTGTTATATCGCATGGATCTCTATGAACAGTCCTAATTACTGTGTTCATTTGCTTTATCAAGCTTCTAACTTTTGGGGTTTTATTGAACTTCTGCAGTCTATTTTCTTCATTGATCTTTAATATGTTTATCCATTGCTATTAAATAAAGCAGCTCTTCTCTTAGATCATTTTCTTCTAAACTGGGAGGACATTCTTTGTTCTCCATTTCCTGCGAGAATTTTATAGAATGTTCCACAGCATCTTCCTGTGCCATGTTCTCTTCAGTTTCGCCCTGTGCCATCTATTGCTCTTTCATATGGCAACTCACTGCCTATCACTCCACTACATTGATTGTGTCAGAGTTGCCACAGTTTCTTGTTCTTTCCTTTGCTGTATAGCTCCAACTTAACGTTTGTGCTCATTCCTTATGGGAGGCTCCGTAGTATCTTCATATGTCAACTGATTAGATATTTTTCACTTCACTGGTTTCTCCTTAATTTGGGTGTTCATTGCTCTATCCTGTTGTGTTATTATCTGAGTTAAATTTTCTACACTAAATCCTCCACTTTGCTGGTGCTCCATAACCTCAGTTTTTACTTCTTTAACTGCTCCATTACTAATCCTTTTTTCTACTTTTCATCTTTGTTTGCTTACTTTTTTGTGTTGTAAAATTTTCCATATATGGATACCTTTGGCTCTATTTCTCTTCAAATATCTTTGGTGCTGCTCTTTTTGCATTGATTATGTTTGCTTTCTCCTTTGCATAAATGTTGCACCATATTAAATCTCTTTTTCTTTCCCATGTCCATATTTCTTCTTCAGATGTCCCCTGCTCCTCTTGTTTCTCCTTACTTTGGGGACTAGTTATTCCAACAAGCTGTGATATAACCTGTATAGGACTTTCTACACTGAATCTTTCACTTCGCAAGTATTCCATAACTTCAGCTTCTATTTTTTAACTTCTACTTTATTAATTTTCTGTTCTACATTCCATCTTTGTGATCTTATTTTTTTATTGTGAATTTTTCCATATCTGGATGCCTTTGCCTGTATTTCTCTTAGAATATATTTGGGGCTGCCTGTTTTGTGTTGATTAATTTTGCAGAAATATTGCACCATATCAGATCTCTCTTTCTTTCCCACATCCATATTTCTTTTTTTATACTCTTTAAATGTGTCTAAATGTTGTTCTTTAAATTTTCGCATGTAAGCAATAACACAGCAATTTAGATCAGTCACACAGACACACACACACACACACACACACACACACACACACACACACACACACACACACACACACACACACACATATACATACACACACTCACATCCAAACACCCAGTACCAGAGTTTCATCACCCGAATTCCTCACTAATTCCCTGCAGCTCTACATCTTACTCACACTGCAGTACTAAATGTTCAGTTTGTACAACATGCACACATTTTCCTGTAGAGGGCATTGCACACTTGTGTTCCCTCCCTTACCTGTGCAAATAATGATAAATATACCTTTCCTTTTGAACACCGTTACTTGTGGTTGAATATGTCTGATGCAGAGTGTGCTCAGCTGATGCATGGATAAGTACAATCTGGTGCTTGACTTACATGCATCAGTTTTACTGTATGCTTCCTATGCTTTACTGTGGGCTGAAGCTGTGTCCTAGCCACTCCCCCTTTGCCAGTGTCACAGTGTGTTGTGCCCATCTGGCTCTACCATGTTCATCCTCTGTTGCTCGGTCTTTCACTGACTCCTCATCTGGTTCACCCAGTTGTACTGTAACATGTCCATCCTACAATATGCCTCCCTGTTGCAGCTGCTTCCCTTAAATCATATTGTGTGAAGTGGTACACACTAAAATTATTCTTCTACATGTGGAAGAGTCATATTGCAAGACACCACCAAATACTTCCGAACCACAAATATTTGCCTTCAGTAGCTCAACTACATACTCCGTAATGACCTGAATTTGTAATAGGGCATAGACTTAGGCATTGCCTACTACAGTCTGTAGCATTTGGATGAGTGTCATCCGCCATGGCCCCAGAGTATATCCAGCATCACCAATAAGATGTCCAAGGGGGAATCACCCCTTACATCTGCATCTAACATGTTCATCCCCCATTGCCCCATTGCTCAGTCTTTCACTGACTCTTCACCTGGTCCACCCTCCATTGCCTGTTGTACTGTAACATGTCCATCCTATAATAGGCCTCCCTGTTGCAGCTGCTTCCCTTAAATCATATTGTGTGAAGTGATACATACTAAAATTATTCATGTATATGTGCCAGGGTCATATTGCAGAGCACCACCAAATACTTCTGGACCACAAAAGTTTGCCTTCAGTAGCTCAAATACATATTCCGTAATGACGTGAATTTGTAATAGGGCAGAGCCTTAGGCATTGCCTGCTGCAGTCTGTAGCAGATGGATGAGTGTCATCAGCCATGGCCCCAGCATATATCCAGCATCACCAATAAGATGGCCAAGTGGGAATCACCCCTCACAAAACACTAGTATACAGGTATGCCATATGTGGGAGACATGGTAATTTCCTGAGCGGCCTGCAGACACATAGTGCATGATACCCAGTGCATTACATACCACCTTGCACTTGAGTGATACCCTTTATGGTTCTCACGCCCTCTTCTCAGCTCATCAGGTCGGGCCTTTATTTCAATGTGGGTGGCATCTATGGCTCCAGCACCTCAGGTAAATGGACTATATCATAGATGTCTCACACAGTGTTTGCTGCATCCTGTAAGGCATGTGGAAGCCACATATGCTCCCTTACATGAAATCTAGCATTGTGAAATTGATAGAGTATTCCCAAGGTGGATGCATGGGATTCACACACTGTGTCCCCTGTTGGTCATTGAAAGCTCCGGTAGCGAGTATATTTAAATCTGCTCATACCTTTGTATCCAGAGGAATGTAGAATTCATGATTCCCACAGACATACAGTTGAGGCCAACATGTCTACCACCTCATGTTGGGAATAACTGTCCTTGGGGAACCTATCTACAGTGTTGGTGCCATGAAGGCTGTGATGACCCCACTCTGGGCCAGTAATCAAGGAGCCTGAATCCTCACCACTGACACTGAAGAAGGACATTCACTTGGAACAGTATTTCCAGATGCAGCTCTCTGCATCAGGCACAAGTTCCCTTAAGAGCACACAGGGAACATACTCAGTTTGGGGTATGGTTTCCTCTCTCTCTCCAGATCCACAATACGAGTCCCCACTGGCACAGCTATAGAGTGGAGTCCTCAGCCGAGTGTCCAAGCCAAGTTCTCTACCACTCTCTCTGTGAAACTAGTGCTTTGTGTCTCTGCTCCAAGCAGCTGACACACACACTTTCAGATTTGATTTTCACACATACACACACACACACACACACACACACACACACACACACACACACACACACACACACACACACACACACACACACACACACACCTGGGAAAGGCTGGCACAGATTTACTAGCTATGCCCCCTTCTGCCCAGACTATAAGGAAGTTACAGTGCCACCAGACACTCCAAAGCCAGCTACTTTAAGACTGTTACAAGGGTACCCAATTATACTGAGTGAAATTAATATTAATACAAATGATAGTGTTTGGCCAATGCAGCAAGGCTTTCAGGAGTGGCCATAGTGTTACCAAACAGATGTACGTCCTCTCAAAGTTTAAAATATTCTCTAAAGGATCAGCTACAATGAAAAGTTTAAATGTATTTAATAATAAATAATAAAATAACATGAAAATACTAAATATCTATTTACAATAAACACTAGAGTTTCAATCATGGGAAATATTAAAATAACACATGAATAGACTCATACAGATGCAGAAAAAACAGTACTCAACTAATCTCACTATATTTTTCTGACTACTCTAAAGAATTGCTATTCCCTGGTTACTTACTGGAGCAAGGTAAGATTAAGTAGGTGAGTGGTCATTCTTTGTCAGATTCCAAAAACAGAGTGTCCTGTGACTTCAGTCTCACCCAGTATTAAAACATAATTTATAGTGATGGATTACAGAATGACATCACATACATCTGGCTCTGTTTCCCACACTACCCCCACATCTAGAAGCTGCCAGGATTTAGCACATATGTATTACAATACATATCTCGAGCTTTGCTAAAGTTTATTGCAGCATCTGGATAATGTAAAACAATTTTAATACTTCTGCTCTTCCTACAGAGACTAACAAACCATACCAATTACAGAGATTGTGCCTCTGATTTCATTCAGAACTGTGAGCTGCCATCTTTATGGTCTATTTTTCAACACAAACATCTGTACAAATCAGTTTGATATACAAATGACATATAATTCTTTACAAACTTTCAGCTAGCTGTACTGGCATATGTTACACATCCACTGCCGTTCTTCTCCTGGCATAGCTAGCAATACCTCACATCATCACAAAGGCTATGGAATGTTAAGTGCAGACAGATAACACAGCACCTCTTAGGATGACAATGCATATGACTGTGGCCCATAGCAGCAATGACCCTGAGATATATATATATATATATATATATATATATATATATATATTAATTTATGAAGCAACAACCCCTATCATAGCTCTTTGTCTCTCCTGCATAGGAAGGTTTAGATGTGTTCACTCATCATGTCACAATCTAAACTCCTTCATCTTTCTTTGCTTCATTTGCATACACGGAGCACCTCATTTTAATACTGTTGTTCATTACAAGATTGTTATACAGCTATTAGCATATACTGCAAACACCTATGCTGCTCAAACCCCACTACTCATGCTCATAGTGTCTCTGAATCACATATATCCCGCATGTGGCCACTTGTGCACAATTGGCTACCACACTGTAGCAAAAGTTTCTGAATCCAGGCCTCTGCCTTCATGGGATTTACTGGTGACCTTGGACATATGTCTGCCATATTACTTCTACTTTCAATGTAGTGATGACTTCTGAGCATGAAGAACATGTTTTTTTAACAAATAAAACTGATGTAAAGGTGATTTTCTTTAACATATTAAAACTTCTGAGTGCATATATATGTATTCTTGCCAAGAATTACTGAGACACAGGCTATTGGCCTGTTTGGCCCTTTATTGTAGGAGTAACAGGAAGTGGTATTATCTGGCAGTGGGCATAGCAAGGCACCTGGGATGGATGGGATCTCAGTGGAGGCTTACTTGAAAGGGGGAAGCAAGTTATTCCATACTTTTACTAATCTAGCCAATGTATATTTTTCAATCCAAATCAGTTCCAGCCTTGTGGAAGGAAGCCACAGTACTCAAACCAGTCAAAGATCATCTTGGGTGAGCTTCTACGACCCATTTTCCATTTTAAACCATGACTATAAAATGTTTACTTCCATACTTACCAAAAGTTTTCACTTCCTGATACAGTTAGAACAGATGGAATTTGTCCCATGCTGGACTACATTTGACTGTATTCTTAAAGGGTCTATATTACATGTTTGACAGTTTAAGTTGTCAAATATCTAAACATCAACACCTAAGTGTCGAAACCTTAAAATTGCGAACGGCCATTCTTTCCTTGGGAGAGAATTTGGTAGGCTGTCGCGAGATAAAATAAACTTCTGAACCCAAACATATTGGGGGGCTTCGCCCCCCACACCCCTAACTAAATATACCAACTCTGAGATCACTCTGCATTGGGGAAAGGGCAAATCTCAGATAACAGCCAAGCAAATTCTTTCCCGAGGAAAGAATTTGCGTATGTGGTCATTCACGATTTTAAACTTTCGACGCTAAGGTGTCGATAATTAGGCATTCGATAACCTAAGCTGTCAAATATCTAATAGGAACCCTTTTTAAAGCCTGTTTAACTTTAGATGAAGTGGGCTGTTCTGGGAGCCCTCTTTTAGTAGCCAGTCTTGACATTGAGAAGGCATTTTATAGAGTCAACTTGGAGTATGTGTATGCTGTTGTAAGGAGGATGGGATTATTTTCATATCAGTTCATTGAGCTTATTCAGACCCCTTATATAGCTTCATAGGTTCATAGGTAGGTACTAGGCTATCTGCCCGAAGGCATTTATAAGCCTAGCCAGAATGTGTTGGCTTTCGCTGCCCCCTTAGATTAGTTCCCTGTGCCTCTGTACAGCAAAGCCACTGAAGTGATCCCCGGGGTATACTTTCTGTTTCCCATCCACTCGTCAAGGTTTCTCTTGAAGAGTGTTAGCGAGGAGCTCTGCCTAATGTACATTGGAATCTTGTTCCAGAGCATGGGAAGTCTCTGGGACAGGAATCTATCCCTCCAGCACATCCTATTTATTGTTGTGGTGAGGTTTAGATCCCTAGAGCGTGTGGCTTGAGGGATATGGTTTTCTTTAGATGGAGCATGTCCATCAATTCTGGGTTGGACATGGCCTTGTATGTCAGGCAGAGATCACCTCTGAGTAGGGCGGTATGCAACCGAGTGCAGCTGGAGTTTCTTCAGTCTTGCTGCATAGGGCATCTGTTTGAAGCCACTGATCCTCTTGGTGAGGTACTTCTGTAGTCTTTCCAGCTGTTGCAGGTGTCTTGCAAGGTACATCCCAAATGGGGCATTGTACTTTATTATGGGTCTGATGAGTGATGCATAGAGGGGCACAATGACCTCTTTTGATCTGGATGGAAATCCTTTTGTGATTAGGTGGGCCACATAGAAGGATTTTCTACCACTTTGGCAATGTGATTATCAAAGGAGGGATTACTATCTACTTGGGTCCCCAGATTCCTTATTACATATTCTGTATTTAGGGGGCTACCACGTATGTGGTAGTTTGTGGGTACTTTGTTTTTTCCAAAGGGGATGACTATGCACTTTTTGGCATTTAGCTTGAGGCCATGGTTTTGACACCAGGTATCTGTCTCAGTGAGACCCTTTTGGAGGATGTCTGTGTTAGCCGGAGAGTCAATTATTGCCCCTAGTTTGCAGTCATCTGCGAACTTGGTCAGCCATAGTCCTCCTGTGCTTGCCTGTACCTCTGAGAAGTATATGCTGAACAGGAGGGGTCCTAGGACTGAGCCCTGGGGAATGCCACTTGTAACCGGTTTAGAGTCAGACCTAGCTCCTGCAACTCCTACCATGTGGGTTCTGTCCATGAGCCAGTTGGCAACCCATCTCGTGACATAGGGGTTTATGTTCAGGCTGGTGAGCTTGTCTATAATACCAGAATGGGGAATGGTGTTGAAGGCCTTTGCGAGGTCTAGGTAGGCTTGTGTGTACCACCTTTCCCTCGTCTATAGCCTTGGTAACTGTCTTGAAGAAGTCCACCAGGTTTAGGAGGCATGATCTGCCCTTAACAAAGCCGAACTGGGTAAGGTCCAGTGTTTGGAGGTTCCCAATGTCTCTGTTAATGAGATCCATGATGATGCACTCCATAGCCTTGCAGACCAAGCTAGTCAGGCTTATAGGGTGATAGTTCCCAGGGTCTGTTGTGGCTCCACCTTTGTGGAGCGGAATAACCGTTGCTTTGCACCACTCTATGGGCACTTAGCCTGTGGAGAGGCTGAGTTTGAACAGTGTGTTTAGGTAAGGGGTTAGTTCTTCTTTGAGCTTGTGTAGGATGCAGCCTGGGACACATTCCAGTCCCATTGATGCTGTTTATGGCTTTGGAGAGGGCTGCTTTAACCTGAGTGTCTGTGATTTCAGGGGCAGTACATTTTTCTGGTATGGTTATGGGCCCTTTTGGGGGTGAGAGAGGGGTGAAGTTTGCACTGAACCTGTCTGCAAGGATGTTGGTGATATCAGTCGGTTCAGTGTATTTTGTGCCATTCTGCACTAACTTCGAGCAGATCTGAGAATTGCCACTTAGATTCTTGACATAGCTAAAGAATGCCTTGTGGTTATCTTTGGAGTTCTTGTCAATTTTTCTTTCGAAGCTAGCCTAGGATGATTTTATGAGGGATCATAGTTTCTTGCTGATACTGATCAGGGATGTCTTCCCTTCTTGAGATTTTACTCTTTTCTGTACTAGTTTCCTCCTTCTATTGTATAGCTTGTTTATGGCAGGGGTCCACCAGACTGGTTGCCTTTTCTTGGAGGAGTGAGTCTTGGTTTTGCTTGGGATAGCACGATCCATGCTTTCTTGTAGGTGCCTGTAGAGTGCATTAGTAAAGGATTTTGAAGCTTGGGCAGCATTATCCTTTAGCATGGGGGCTTTGAAACTTTCCACCTCGGTCTTAAGTAACTTGAAGTTTGCTTTTGAAAAGTTTTTCACGGTGGTTTCTTTGACCAGGGTTGGGGATGGAATGTGGATATCCAGAGTGATTCGTTTATGGTCAGATCTAACCAGCGAGGGGTTGACCTCCAGTGTGGAACACCGGTCGCCCATGTTGGTGATGACCAGGTCCAATATGTTGTCACCTCTGGTGGGGGTGTTGACTAGTTGATCCAAGGCATTTGAGTTTATAAATTCTAGGAAATGTTGGGCAAGGGAGTTACTACTTGAATAGTTCTCCCAGTTAATGTTTGGGTAATTGAAATCACCAATATCAGGGTGTTTGGTAGGACCTTTATGTTTCCCTGTGTTTCCAGAAATGCGGAATGGGGGTCCTGGGACATGGTGGGTGATCTGTACCAAGCTACAATTTGAATTGCAGTTTTTCCCATTGTTATGTTGTGGATGATCTCTGAAGCATCATGCTGTGCCACTAACCTGGAGGTGTGGGTATCCTTGATGAATATGGATATGCCCCCACCTTTTGTATTTCGGTCCAGGTTTTATGGCCAAAATGTATGGTATGAGTTGTAGCCTGGTAGTGTTGGGGTGCTCTCTGGAGCCTTAAACCAGGTTTCTGTTACTGCACATATATCAATTTTCTCCATACTGAGGAGTGCCTCGAGTGCGTGCATTTTGAGGTTTAGACTTCTGGCATTGAGTAGCATTACCCTCAGTTTTTTGTTACTTGTGCTATTTACGGTGATGGGTTTGTCTTTTGAGCCTTGCCTAAAAAAGGCACTATGGGGGTGGCAAGAGCCTTAGCCAGTATTTGAAAGCTTAAGGGTGACAGGTGCAAGCCGTCTTTAGCGAAGCAGCGTGGCTTGTCGAGCATGTCATCCCAGACTGACAGACACTGGATCCCCTTGAAGGACACCAGAAGCTTAGCCAATTGTTGAAAATGATATATTTTTTTTCTTTATACTGTGGTATCATTCTTGGTGAGGGCAGGATGCTACTTAGGGTCAGGGTCATAGTGGCCTGGGCTACGTGATCACAGAGCTCTTTCATGTCTCTTTTCATGTAGTCCAGAGAGGTATGGCTCAGGTCATTCACACCAACATGGACAATGACAGAGTCGTATTTGTACTTGTTCTGGAGTGACCTGAGTGCTTGCATTATGTGGCGGATGCTGGCACCCGACAGGCAGCTAACAGTAACCTTTCCTTGTTCAGCCTAGTGAGTGGGACATCAGTGTGCCTGACTATAGAGTCACCTATTACTAGTGTGTTGGGTATGTTGTTTTGCCTTAAGGGCTGTGATTGCATGGCACACTGGTTATGTGAAGTATGTGTTTCATGGTTTGTGTTGGAGGGTGGAGGTTGCTTGGATGTCTGCCTTGGAGGTCTCTGTTACTTTTGCAGATTTTTATTTAGAGCCTCCAAGTATGTTTTCATGTATTTATGTATGTTTTTTGCTGGTGCTGGTTTCATAGGCCTATGTGAGAATGGTGGTGTGATGCAAGTAATTCCCTTCTCCTGTTGACTGTCTGGACCAGTCTTGGGTTGAGAGTGCTTAGCCTCCAGTTTGGCTGTATAATTGCATCTCTTGCATGTATTAGTGTTTGGAGGAGAGGGTTGTCTGTGTACATGAGGCAGTTGTAACACTGCCTCAAAATGCCCAGATTCACCAGTTGGACCGGAGAGTACACATGAATCTGCCCTTTGGACATGTCTGGCTAGGTACAGTGAACTGTTTTACTGATTGGCTGGTAAGGTCGAATAGAGAGCCTTGTCCTTCTCTACAATATAGGGGGGTCTAGTGCTAAGGTTTATTAGTGCTTGCTGAGTTCTGAGCAAGTGCCAGGCTGAGAAGTGAATGGTTTGAGTGCTTAAGTTGAAAGTTTCTCTAGTTCTAAGGGTAAAATTGAAGAGTAGACTTTGTGGAGCCGAGAATAGTTATACCCTAGCTAACCTGCGCTGGCCAGTGCACAAAACCGCGCTTATGCGGGTTTTATAGCAGGGAAATGAAAGAGATAGAAATTAGCCTAAAATGGCCAATAAACTACTAATTTCTGGGCTGCAACCACTTCTCCAGTGACAGATAGGCTGCTCAAAGCTCACCTCTCTCACAGATGAACAGAGAAACTTCCTTCTATCCAAGTAAGGTATGGGCAAACACAGAAACTTGTAACACAGCCCTGAATTCAGCACTAACCTGAAAACTGGACTATATTTCTAATGGATTCTGACATTAGAATTAATCCCATACACAGGGGCACAGGGGCACAAGGCAAGGTTACTTATTGTCACATTATTATGCACCATCTACATGAAGCCATTGGCAGAGAAACTAAGAACATCTTTAGGTCACTGGCAGACACTGGGAACCAGTGAGCAACAGTTTCACTTTATGCAGATGACCTCATGTTTTTTCTCCCTGACCCTGATGTTGATCTCACATCATTGTTTATTTATAATCAGATTTTGGGTGAAGTTATAGTTTAAAGTTAACCAATCCAAGAAACAGACAATTAGGCTTAATTATCAACCATTCCAAGCTGATCTTAATGAATTTCCTTTTTGGCAAGCTCCATGACATATCTAGGGGTGATCCTGTAAGCAGATGTTCAGACCTCTTAAAGACAGACATGGGAAAGGGGCGTGGTTAAAACTAGAAGCTATCTTAGCAACTGGGGGTGTTTTAATTTGAATCTGCAACAGAGGGTGCTGACCCTACAATGGTTTGTGGTCCTGCAAGTTATGTATCTCTCACAGAGCTTCCCCCTTGCAGATACCCTTTAAAAATATAGTTAGCTTAAAGAGGCAGATCTCAGCATTTGTTTGAGTAAATCAAAACTCAAGGTTCAAGTTGGACTTCTTATATTTGTATACCCTGGCTGCTTATCTGAGTACCTTTTAGGGATATTTTTGCTGAGACACGACTCAGTACCGGAAAGAATGAAGTTAGGGAAGATGGCAAGTTCCTCATCTCTGTACAAGAAACTTTATGGTGCTTTGTCAAGAAAACTCAGGTTTACTTCTCAGTTACTCGAGAGCTTTTATGCAGCAATAACTCAAGTATTGAAATTACCAAGTTGAACCTCTGGATAAACTCCATTAGTTCCATCATCCATTCCAAGATATCAAACTCTTTTGTGTCGTATGTTAAATTTCTGTTAGACAGGCATGCAAATTTAGTCTGTTGGGAGTAGTTACTCAGATGCGGCATAGTAATGTCTTCGGCTCAGTTAATGGAAAAAGCACCATATTCCAGGGCAAGATCTCCCCAAGGTCAATAACTTTTCTTCCATCTTTTCTAAGACTAAGTTGGGCTCCACTCTTAGAGATGATTGGTCAAACCTTGTATGTTGGTGGATAGAATTGACAACTGGCTTTGTGTCTTTGAGAAGTTCTACTTCAAGACATTACTCTAGTCTTTTATTTTGCAGACTGACTCTAGTTGAAGGCTACATACAAACCTGACAGATTGACTTAGGGAGGGACATATCAGATGCGATTTGGAGAGTGTTAATCTCCATTCCAAGAGTTGCTACTAGATCCCATAAGATTAGAATTTTTGGCTGGAAATGTTAGATCAAATATTTTTACATTCTGAAAAAACTAGGAATGATTTTTCCAGGAACTTCTCCCACTTGTTGAAGATGTGCCATGGGCAGTCTTAGGACCTGGGCTAATATTTTCTGGGAGTGTTCACTGAAGGCAGAGTTGCAAAAAATCTGGGATGCTATATGGCATGGTTGTTACAAGATTATCCTTCAACTCTTTCTCTTCAGAGTCCTGCAGGGACGAGTGATCTCAGTTATGGATATGGTCCTCCTTCAACTGCCGATGCTGGGTGGGAATAAGGTGTTAGCCCATTTTTGGAAGAAATAGGGTCCTCCATTTCTCTTGGATCTTTACTTGATCATCAGTGAATTAAGGATGTTAAGACTTCCATGGGAACCACAAAGTTAAAGGAAAAACATGTTGAATAACTGGGCTCCATGGATAAATTAGACTGCAGTTTACTGAACTAAAGTATATATTGAAGCATTATGTACCACACTGGACAGATACTGCTCCATGCCTAGTTTCACTGTGACACAGGTGGGTCTTATTCTTCTGCATCTCAGTGCCCCTCCTCCACATGCCTGAATATTGCTATTGATCCTGGATGTGTCATCTCAGTTATGCCCTCCCTAGCACATGACTCCCCCTATGTGATTGTAGTGCTGGGTGGCAAAAAGTAACATCAAATTGCATATTTTATTCCTCTGTATTTGTTTGTGTCTTTCAGCTTTTCCCGGTTAGGGGTCACCACAGCGGAACTCCGGTCCGCTAATGATTGGCAGTAGATTTTTACATACTGGCTTGCCGAGCCTAACGCACAACCTTCAACGAAGGAACGCCCATTCACGCATGTCGCTACACAGAAAATGCTCTAACTGAGAATCGAACGGGCAACATTATTCCTGTGTATAATTATTATTATTTATTTCAGTGTTCTTTTTATTTTATTGTTTTAAATGTCTGTTTATTTATTGTGGAATGAGCAATTGTGGTATGTGCATCGTTGTCTAAGTATGTTGCATGAAGGGCCTTAAAATAAGCTTAAGCTGATTTTACAAACTGCATTTTGGACAAACTTTGCTCTGAATGGGTTTCTAACAAGCAGTTATTACACTGATGAATTTCTTTGGAAGTGCTTCATGTTAACTGTTAAATATGAGAGCACGTGAAATAAAGGCATTTGAAAAAAAGTATGTCAGCCTTGCATAATAGATTAAAATTAATACTGCCAACTCTATTGGATGAAGACTAAACAGGGTTTATTATTAGACTACAGCACAAGATTACAGCAAAGGAATAATAACATTAATTGATCATGCAAATGTTAATAATCTTGATTTGGCAGTAGTTGTTTTAGATATTGGAAATGAGATTGAATCCTTAAACTTGTTCTTACTTAGGGCTACTGCTTAGCAATACAACATTTTTGTGTTATATTAAAACAGGACTTTATGTCTTTTAAGTGAGAACTGTAAACAAGGAATTAAACAAGGTTTTCACCAATTTTATTTGCTTTAGCAATGAAACCAGTAGAAAACTGTGTTAGTCAACACAAAAATGTGGAAAGTTTCAAAGTGGAGAATGATTTTCACTCTGTTATTGTTTGCAGATGATGTAATAACATGCTGTGGACTTTAAATAATTACTTTATCTTTAATTTCTCCAAGTCATTTGGGTTTCTAATATCATAATGGGAATGGACTCCATTCCAAAGTCAAAGTATGATTAAAGTTCATGAAATTAGTATTGCTTCAATCTTTGATGTTAGCCATAAGTGCTGTTTGCAGCACCCACAATGTGCCCAGTAATGACTCCTTCTGTAATTCATATAGAGTTACATGTATCAGGAACATATCTAAATATGATTGTAAATTATTTTTAATAAGACCTGTGCACCTACTACTATTGGAACAGTCTGGGTATCCATCATCCACATTGCCCATGTTTCTGCTTGCAAATCCTGGTATTTTATGACTTTGTGTCTTTCCGTACATAACACAGTACCTGGGTGTAGCAATTTCAATTATTAATGCTACTTTTGTCTTCTTTTCATGGACTACAATACCTGTTTTTTATTTATTTATTTATATTTGTTGACCGGGAGTGTCCGACTGGGCGTACGTCCATTTTCAGCGGAAGCCCAGGGAGAAAAGCTCCACAGTTAAAACAAACAAACAGTAGTTACATTGGATTACATAGCGATTAACAATTTACATAGCAATCATGTACAACATATTTACAGATGAAGAACATAGTACATCAGTAGACAACTAGAATCTATCTGTGAAGTATATAACAGACATTAACAAATATTACAATAAGAAGTTCCTGCTGTATAATAAGTACTAGGCTTATGAGCATCTGAGCTTGCTATAATCAAAGTAGTTAGTAGAGTGGAAAGAAAGGTAGTGGTTGGATGGGGTGGGTGATATTAGAGTGTGAGTTGCAAGGGCGTAGCCAGCATGTTTTTAGGTGCGCTTTTAGTAAAGTTTTGAAGTGGGTGCATGATGGTACGGAGGTAATTGTGGGTGAGAAGGAAGTCCATAATTTGGCTATGATGCAAGAGAATAGTGCTTCACCAGCAGAGTTATTGGCTTTAGTGATCTGCAAGTGATTTTTGTTACTTGATCTTAGTGGTCTGGTGGTGCGATAGGGTTGGAGTAGATTCTGGAGGGATGGGACATTTAGTGGATGGTTTACTAGTTTGTGGGCAAGTGAGAGTTGATACCATTGAAGGAGGTGAGGGAGTTAAAGCCAGCCCAGTTCAGCAAGTGAGAGACAGTGGTGACTACGGTAGGATGCCCCTGTGGCGAATTTGGCGATTTTGTTGTAGCAGGTCTCTAGCTTGTTTAGATCGCATTGCCTTAGGTTGCTATATATTGGAGAGGCATAAAGTAGGGTGGAGATAAGGTGGGAATTTGCTATTGAAATCTTTGCTGCTTTAGTGAGAAGTTGCTTATTTCTGTATAATGCTCCTAGTTTTTTGTGGACTTTTTTTATGGTCATGGATATGTGAATGTCAAATTTTAGTTTATTGTCTATTTCCACTCCTAGCAATTTGATGTGTTCAGTTGGGTATATAGTGGTGTTGTCTTTTGCTGTGGTGTTAAAGTGAGAGTTGTTTTGAGTATGTTTGGTGGGTTGGAAGATGAGTAGTTTAATTTTGTTTGGGTTGAGTATTAATTGGGCATCGGATAACCAAGTTTCAACAGAGGAAAAGGCTTCCTGTGTGACATTTTGCAGTTTGGGTAGGGACTAGGCAAAGCAGATGATGGTTGAGTCATCTGCGTATTGTATGAGTGTGCCATGTTTGGTGGCAGAGGCTAGATTATTGGTAAAAACAGAGAAGAGTAGTTTTGAACTGTTGATAATGGGTGATCCCATGTGATATAAACTTCATCATTTTCTATTATGCTTTGTGTCTCATGTTTACAGTGTTTTTCAGCTACTTCAGTGTTATAATGTTTACACAATCCCCAGTGTAACAGTCTTGCCACATAATTACGCCTTTGAGTATACAGTCCTTCTGCTAGCAACAAGATGTGCGACTGTTTCCAATTCTGTTTTACAAAACCTACATTTGTCTGTTTCTTCCATATGTTAATAGACTTTGTAAACCAATGTGTACAAAGTCTACTGTCGTGGGCCACCAATATTAACCTTTCATATTTTGGCTTAAATTCACCTCTCCTTAACCATTCCTGAGTTTGATCCTGATCAACCCGAGGTTGTTCCAAGAGTTTTCTATACTTGTAACTACAGTTACTCATTTTCCACATTTCTTGCCTTCTCATCTGATCTTTCACCTTATATTCTTTCTTTTATTTTTTGGCACATTCAGTTGCCTGATTTTTATCTACTTCTGGTTTGATTTCCAGTCCCACTTGACACCAATATGCTTCTGCTAAACTAAGCAGGGAAGTCATCTTAGACTTATTCTCCTCATGTTTCAAAACTTTCACTATGTTTGGGTCTTGTGAGGTCAGCAGATATGTATGCGGTCCCACAATCACAGTTCTGTACATGTAACCAGTTTTGAGGCAGCCCATACCTCCTTCAGAACGGTGAATATATAATCTTGATATATACTGATTTTTATAAATCATCTGATGACCATGAAGTATCCTTCTTGTTTTCCTGTCCAACCTATCAATACTTTTTGGGGCCAGTCAGTCACTTCAAAACTGTGAGGTATGCATGTCCCTACAAACTTTAAATATTGAAGCTCTTTAAAAATTATATATACAAATTCCCAACATTAAGAACATATTTTCCCATGTATCAACAACTGTCTTTATACTAGAATTTATTGAAACTCTAATTTATCAAAATGAAGGATTAACAGTTAAATTGTTTATACAATTGGTTTATTTTTAAAGGAACTACAATTCTGTCAACAGGTAACAATGTTCATAAGTGTGGACTAGAGTCTGAAGATTCATTACTTGTTCAATACATTACACTGGTTATACTCAGAAGTATACACACTATGACTGAACTAGAAGCAAAGACCTAAGCAATGTTGTCAATCTATGCAAAATTTCTTTTATTGAATGAAACAACATACATGTCAGTCCTACCTCATTTATATAAAATGATATTATCATAATGACGGTTTATACCTAACTTTTGCTGGAATATCTGAAACAAACTAACTATCCAGATTTTATTGACATATATAAGCCTGTAATATTAGGTTCATTTAAAAAAAATTGTATTTAGCTTGAAAATGTATTTTGCATTAGTTTTAGCCCCCACCTGCTCTTCCATCAACATGCTTACTACAAGAGGAAGATGGAGCTGTTTCATGATCAGGTAGTCTGGCTTTCCCACCATTAAGGCACCGGAACCATAGGGCGAGGGGGGGGGTGTGCCCCCCCACACACTTTTATAGCTGGAAGACCATCTTGTTTCTTGGGGAAAAAAGTAAAAATTAATGGCTAACCTGATCCAGCACTAAGAGACATAGGCAATTACCAAGGACCCCCCCCGTGGGGAGTGTACCCTGGCCATGAGGCTTTGACAATTAAAAATAAACTCCATAGTGGCAGCATTTTCTTTAAGGAGGACCCATGCATGTGTCGCATGCCAGTGCAGATTTAAACACAGTCCACACTTACGTTCGGAATTTAAACTAGCTGTTCCATTCAGTGAGATAAGTGTGTATATGCTGCCAGATCACATTTTTTTGCAGATTTGTTTTCTTATTGCTGCCTATATTGTTGATGCCCAAGTGTTTTTGCTGTTTCCTGTTTTCTTATTGCTGGCAGAGTTATGCTTCCAGGTAAGGAGAGTTTTCTGCTCACATATGCTGCTCCATCACATTTATTGTTGCGCAAGTGTTTTGCTGATCATTTTGCTGGTTCGTGTTTTCTTATTGCTGCCGATCATTTTGCTGGTTCATATTTTCTTATTGCTGCTGATCATTTTGCTGGTTCATGTTTTCTTATTGCTGATGATCATTTTGCTGGTTCATGTTTTCTTATTGCTGCCAGAGTTATGTTTTCTTATTATTTCTGCCAGAGTTATGTTTTCTTATTACAGCTGCCAGAGTTAAGTTTTCTTATTATTGCTGTCAGAGTTATGTTTTGCTGCCAGAGTTATGTTTTCTTATTGCTGCCAGAGCAATGCCTCCTTATTATTGCTACACAAGTGTGTGTGTGTGTGTGTGTGTGTGTGTGTGTGTGTGTGTGTGTGTGTGTGTGTGTGAGTGTGTGTGTTTGTGTGGTATACCTGATGGTTAGTGTTACTCAGGCTCAAACCCTGTACCTTAGGTACAAGAAACAAGAGCCTGAATTCTCTACCCATACCACCACTTGTGATTCAAGGAGATGAGTCCATAACTCTCACCTGTCCACATTTTTCCAGAATATTTGGCTCATACTTTTGGTCTGTTTCTCTTAAAATTTGTGGTTTCTGGCAAATCAATGAGAACTGAATTCACTAAATAATGATAGCCCTTTTAAGTTTTGGTCTTCCTATCTTTCAGGAAACACATGGTAACACAAAACACTTTATTCTAGCAACTTTCTAAGATTATACAAGCAATGTTTAAAATGTGATCGTGGTTTTGGACCTTTGACCCCCCCCACCTGTTATCAGTTTGCCATCCATTCCCTATTACAATATTACTAACTTTATCATTCTTTTAATGTAACATAGGGAATTTATTATTCAAGGGCAACTTTATTTGTAGAAGAAACAATGAAATATCCAGTTGTTTGCTAGCAGCAACCTCTTCATTAGTTACAGATCCATTTAATGTGGAATTATTTAGATGACTTTTACTTCTGCAGAGATTTTGCATATTTACTGATATTGGTGGATTGTAGTGACAGACGTTTGAGTGGCCTTTTATGGTTGAAATTTTCTGAAATGAGTAGCTTTGTCATTATTGTTTCATACATTTTGTTTAATTCCTTATGACAAGACTGTTTAAAACTACAAAGTGTGTAGATTAAATAACCTATCTCAAAGAAAGGGCACTTATGTTTGTAGGAATTGTACTGCATGTAAATATGCTTATTCTTTTACAACTTTTGTGCATCCATATTTACGTTTTGAGATACATGCTAGATACTATGCTGACTGTAGAACAAGGAATATAGTCTACTTTGCATTTTGTGAAGTCTGTAAAGTCTTCTATGTTGGGAAGACTAACAGAATGCTAAAGGAGCGCATTGAGGAACATATCAGGGACATCTAGAACAAGAAGGCAACTAGTGCTCTAGCTAAACATGTTGAGGCTGAAGGATTTTCACACTGTTTCAAATTTCTTGTATTAGAAATTTTAGATGAATGAATAAGAAGGGGGGATATCAAAAACAGAAACGAATTAGCAGAACAGAGGTGGATTCTTAGGCTAAATGCTCATACACCACCAGGGATTAATTAGACTGCCTCACTTAAGCCTTTTCTGAAAGCTAGGACACTTAAACACTAGGTTTAACAGAAGAGAGGCATTACTTTGCATTATATATTATTTTTGACATACATCTTCAACACTAGGTTTAGCAGAAGAGAGGCATTATTTCATATTATATATTATATTTTTAATATATTTTCATGTTATTTTTTATTTTACATTATGAACATATATTTATGACAATTTTATTAATTGTTTAATTGATTAATGTGTGATTAATTGAGTATGTGCTTAAAAGAAGTTTGTTGTATTTGATGCATTCAGTCTGATGAAGCGGTCAGTGAGATCGAGAAAGCGCTTACTCTTCCTGTGTGTTTTGTACATTAAACGGAAGATTTTACAGCTGTGGCGGTTTGGCTCAGCTCTGTTTGTTCTTTTTATATTGTTGAACATGTCAGTGCAGTTCTGTGGATTGTGGACCTCAACTGAGGTGGCATCAGCCCACCCAGGTACATTCTGGGCAGTCAGTTATGAAGTAACAACAGTAACGATGATGATGATGATGATGATGAAGATAAAATAAGACAATGCAGGCAAGAAACTGGAATTTTGCTTATGAAAAAAAGTTATTAAAGCTTCTTCCATGACTTTAAGCCTTCAGTTAGGTTATTTATTATTGTTATTTTTCAAGTTGCTCAGTTTTTGTTGCACTTTTTTTATTATTTGAACAAATGAAAAAAACAATGCAACAGGTCGAGCCTGAACGTGGTAAACAGCTTTTGCTCATAGTTCTTATTTAAATTTCAAAACCTCATAGCTCAAGGGATAAAGCTAAAAACTTAATGGGTCGGGATAAAGATCAAAGGTCCAGAATCAGGGACATATTTTAAATATAATATTGTTCTTATTTGCTTTGTTGCTAGAATAACAGGTTTTGCATTAGCCTCCATTTTCTGAAGAAGTCTGAAACTCAAGTGTCTGTCATTATTAAGTTTTGCAATCCTCAGAAATTTGCCAGAAAATCACACATATTATGAAGAACAGACCAAAAATATGACACAAAATCAGGGACAATCAAACATGCTCTGATCTCTCAACCTCTTAGTGCAAGAATTGGGAGAAAGAGTGTGAAAGGCTCAAAAGCATGGGCAAATTTTAAACTTTACTGTTGTCACCAAAGCAATGGATAAAGGTAAAACACTTCACACCACATTACCTTGACCTGGCCAAGCCTTTTGACACAATCCTCTACTCAGGTATAGTACAAAAGATGAATTATCTAGGAGCAAACACTTACACTACTTGCTGGACTGGCAAATTGCTAACAAGATGTTGGAGATCAAAATAGGGGAAGTTACCTCTAGAAAGAGACCAGTCACCAATGGAGTCCCCCAGAGTTCGGTGCTAAGACTTTTTCTGTTTGGCATATACGTCTCAAAAGTAAAAGGAAATACCAAAGGACTTTGGCTGACTAAGTTTGAGATGACTGCAAGCTAGGAAAGGTTACTGAATCCCCAAATGACTTAACCATCATGCAGGAAGGTTTGTCCAAAAAGTAACTGGTGCCAGAATCATGAATTGAAACTAAACTCCAAAAAATACATTACCGTATCCTTTGGGAAGTCATCTACTCTGGGGCACTGCCAAATTGACAATACCCCCTGAAAACTTGGCATTTGGGAACTTGTTTGTACAGTGACCTAACTTTTGACCAACATGTGCCCAGAGTCATAAGAAAGTCTTTTTATATTACACAGCTTATAAACAAATTGATTGTGACTAGATCTAGAGATGTTATTGTCCCCTTTACAGAGGCTTCATTAGGTCAAACACTTTGTATAATGCCCACTTTGGCAGATATCTGTCCAGGCCAATGCAACAACTGGAATATTCACAGAGATACCTTACTAAAGGGATACAAGTCCTAAACAACATGTCTTGCATGGACCACCTCACTATACTCAGTATCTTACAGAGTGCTTAGAGATGACCTGTGTCTGGCATAAAAGGCATCCTCCAACCTAATATTAATAGACCTACTGAACATCAGCAAGTCAAATGGCATCAGAAATACTCAGTCCAGGTATCTGAACTGAATGTTGTGGAGAGATGGATATATATATCACAGAGGCTACCACTGTTCCAGAACAGACTAACCATTCAAGTAAAACAAAGCTAATCTCTTTCCATATTCAAATGCAACTTGGATCTTAGGATGGGTAATATAAAATGTACTCCAGGATTACCCATTCGTGCCACTAATGGATAGAAGCAGTTCTTAAATGCTGCATCCCTTACATGGGCCCTCTTAAATTATCAATGGTATGATCACAGTTATTTTCACTAGGGCTAATATACAATTATCAGCCATGGGATAGGTAAGGAAATGTTAATTCAAGCATCAAAAGGGAAATTGGCTAAGCTTAAAATATCCTCCAAGTGAACCTATGTTGCAGTAGTAAATAGTTTTAAAAAATTGCCATTTTTAGATCACTGAGTGCCCCTCTCACCCCCCCCCCCCCCAGCCTTCAACAGCTTCTGGTGCCTCTGCCCACCATTCTAGGGCCAAAAGACATGCCAGGATTTCCTCCCACTCATGGAACCATCAGCCAGCTAGGTCTACCCAATGGCAGCTTATGGTATGCTGAGCAGCTCAAGGATTGTTTTTCCTAGCTCTGTCTTCATTACTCCATAAACTGACATTATCATGGACTGGGCAGTAATGGAGAGCAACCATAGAGGGTAACCCACCTCAGGCCGATAGGGCTGCCACATCTGCTCAGTTCTATAGCCTCCCCAACCTGGCATCATCTTCTCAGAGCTGTAGCCTCTGCCTGAGCTGTCCTAGAGAGAGGAAATGCATGTTCATTGTCCCTGCCAGCATCTTCAGAAAGCTGAGCTGTTGATGAGTGGGCCATAGTCAGGGCTTCATGCCTCTATACCATCAGGCTGGCATTTTGGAAATTTTGTACATGGAAATTTACTGGCAGAGCATTTCTTACTGCACATATAATAACGAAAACATAATTAGGGTAGTAACTATTGTTGATGCAGCAATTTAGAGGTCAGACTGTATTGGCAACTTTTTTGGACAACATTTCAATTACTTAAGCATTGTGGTCATACACATTTCAATTCACTAAACATTTAGTCCTGTTCAATGCTCCAACTCCTTTCTTTATATTAGCAATGACCATTTGCTACTTCTTTTAGTGTTTTTTAGTTATTGCATGCAAAATAACTACAAGTTAGAAAAGGTCTATAATGCCCTTTTTGTCTAAATTGCTGAATATAACTACTATTGCTAATGAAAATTAATATTATTACAATGATATCTAAACAGACATCTATTAATTACAGATTTGGGCTAAACTATACTTATTAATGGAAAATATAATGATACCACTCTGTTATAATATACATTTTTCATGTTTTAATAATTTGGGATAGAGTGAAATAAAAAGTTTGAGTATATAATTATTATCAAAATGTATTTTAATTATTTGACATACCATGAATATATTATGGATAATATAGACTTAGATAAGATTATGTATATAATTATTTTATTCTAATTGAGTCAATAGTAATAGTAATAATAGTAATAACTTTAATCTGTTTAGTTCAAATATCAATTTTCTGATTAGCATGCTGATCATGGACATTTACAGACATACATAGGGTACATTACTGCACATAGTTATTCGGAGGGGGGAGGGTTGTTAGTGGTATTACCAATAATACAAAATAATCATGAACACAAACCTACTGCCAGCATTTGGTCTGCAATGGTGGGTGTGCACAAATGATGCCTGCTTTCTTCAGTGTAGTCACTATTTAGTAGTGATGGGAGACTGATGCAGATTGAGTGGCTGCCATGGGGACTTCTTTGCTTAATCTTAAAGGCAGTTAATAAGTACAAAGATGTGATTATGCTGAAAATGAAGCTATAACACTTAAACAAGTTTAACTTCAGCAAATATATCTTTCTCGTGTATCTTTTATAAAATTATTATATGTTTAATCACTGTGTGTGTGTGTGTGTGTGTGTGTGTGTCTGTGTGTGTGTGTGTGTGTGTGTGTGTGTGTGTGTGTGTGTGTGTGTGTGTGTGTGTGTGTGTGCGTTTGTGTATGTTATGGGTTACTGAAGTAAAGAATTCATATTTATGATCTCATGTGCAGTGAACGACTTCAGAACACACAAATCGCCTCATTGTCTTAAAAAGAACATTTATATTAAATTATATTAATCTATTAATTTACTGTGGTGTGATTTGTACTACTTGATCACACGTGCACTTCAGCATGAAGGTGAAAATCATAAAACACTGGCACGTCCTTAGTTTACCATTTTATTTGACTAGCAAGTAATATACGCCATACACAGTAATTTATGAACTCAAGAGATTACCTTAAAAGCACATGTTGCAGGTATAATGGAATTGGTTTACATTCCTGTTGACTGATTCTGTAATGATAGTATTTATCACAGGATTTTCAGTGCACTGTGTCCTCAGAAGAGATGTGTGACAATGCATTCTGCTTTTATACTGACGTCTGCTAGGCATTGCTGTAAACCTTTTGCTAAAGAATCGGAGACAAAGCCAAAAATAATGAAGGTCAAAGGCACAAAATCTTCACTTGGTACTCAATAAAATATTTACTAGGTATTTTAAATCAGATACAAAGGTACATTTTGTTGGACATATAGTTTGTTTTGATTGAAAATCTTTCAAAAAATATTTTGTTGTGTCTTCACCAGTATCTTAACAATCAGAACTATCCCAAAAAAGAAGACAGAAATCCAGAGGAAAAGAGTCCTATTAAGTACTGTAGATATGGAAAACCACAGAGAAAACTAGCAAGATATGTGTACAGTTTGACTGATCATAGTATTAAGGTTCATAGGAGTTTACTAGGCTAATGGCCCTAGCGCATTTACAAGCCTAGCCGTGTAGAGTACCCTTATTGATTATAGCTGGTGATCATTCTTAATAGAGCGATTCTGTGATCAGCACTGATTGCCCTTGTCCAAGAGGGACATAGGAGCTAACCTCGGGGTGAATTTATGGTCATCCATTCAGTTGTCAAGATTGAAAAGGGTCATTGAGGAGCTCTGCTTCACATGGAGTGGGTGCTTTTTCCAGAGGAGAAGCAATCTGTGGGAGATATATCTGTGTCTCCAGCATGTTCTGCTAATGTCACAAGCTAGGTAGGAGTGAATTATTCTTGTCCCATTTGATTTGTGGATGTGCAGCATTTCCATTACTCAGCAGCCTGTTTGATACAGAGTACAGTGACAGAGCTTTCAATCTTTCCATGTATGTCATGTTTTGGAGGCCCTGGATTCTCTTGGTTAGAAAGCTCTGTGGTCTCTCCATTTGCTGCAGGTGTCCAGTGAGATACATACAGAAGGGAGCATTGTACTCAATTAATGGTTTGATAAGTGTTGAGTACAGTGGAGTTATAACCTCCCTGGTCTTGGATATGATGCCCTTATTTATGAGATGTGCAATGTAGAATGCGTTTCTTACCACTACTGACACATGCTGATCGAAGTTTTGGTTGCTATCAACCTGTGTTCTCAAGTCACGTACCAATGAATTTGAGCTTAGAGGGATGTTATCTATATCATAATTAGCAGGGGCTACTTCTTTTCCAAAGGGGATAATGAGGCATTTTTTTGTTTTAAGTTTTAGTCCATGAGTTTGGCACCAATCATTTGTCTGTGTCAGCCCTTTCTGTAATATGTTAATGTCATTGAGGGACTCTATGATTGCGGCCAGTTTACAGTCATCTGCAAATCTGGTAAGCCAAAGACCATCTGCATTCACCTGGACTTCAGAGAAATAGATTCTAAACAGTAGAGGACCCAGCACAGATCCTTGTGGTACCCCACTGGTAACTTGTCTACTGGTGGAGGTAGACTTCCCAACCTTAACACTGTGCATTCTGTCTGTGAGCCAGGACTTTGGTGACATTCTCAAAGAAGTCCACCAGGTTTAATAAGCAAGATCTACCCTTGACAAAACCAAACGAGGTTGTGTCAAGAATTGACAGGTCGGCTATGTCCTTGTAGATAAGGTCCATGATGATTCTTTTCATGGCCTTGCAGATAAGGCTGGTCAGGCTTATGGGTTGATAGTTCCCAGGGTCAGTTGATAGAACCCCTTTGTGTAAGGGGATTATTGTTGTTGTTCTCCACTCTGCCAGGACAAAGCCAATTCCTAGGCTGAGGTTAAAGAGAGTGCCGAGTGATTCTGCTAGGTCATGTTTTAGATTGCTTAGTAAGCAGCCTGGGATGTTACCTGATCCCATGGAGGCAGTGTTTTTGGCCCTGGAGAGTGCTTGTATGACCTGTTCTTTGGAGATACTTGGTACAGTACTGGTACAGGAATGCTTTCGGGCATGTCTGGTGGGGCAGGGAGAGTGAAATGATTGCCATATCTTTCAGCTAACAGGTTGGCGATATCCTCAAGTTCAGTGTGAGTGGTACAGTCCACTATAAGTTCTCAACACAGCTGGGCATTGCCTTTTAGGATATGGACATAGCTAAAGAATGCCTTGTGATTGTCTTTAGCTAAGGATGCTAATCTAGCTTTGTAGCTAGACTTAGAGGACTTAACAAGATATCTGATTTGCTTGTTCAAGCTGTCGAGGATATTCTTCCTCTTTTGAGTAAGCGCTCTCCTGTTCTTAGATATCTTTCTTTTGTTGTATAAGTTATTTATACTTACAGTCCACCAGGGTGGCTTGTTTTTTATGGGAAGACCTAGTTTTGTTCCTGTTAGGTACAGCAGAGTCAATGCATTTGTTTAAGTGGCTATATAGGGCATTTATGTAGAATCCGGAACTTATTCAAGATTCTTTTTAGTGCCAAAGAAAGCAGGGGACTGGGGACCAATTATGGATCCTAGTGACTTGAATAAGTCAGTTCAACGCATGTATTTCTCTGCATTGGAGTCATTGTTGGCTATGCTGGCAGAAGCTTCAAAGCTTTTTATCCCATTGCTTAATAAGCAATACTCAGTTCTTTTTTCTTCTTTGGGGGTGTCAAGTTTGATCCTTACTTCAAATGAGACAGATTTACGGTCAGATTTTACCAGGGAGGGCAACACATATGGGGTAGTACAGTACCCCCCCCACGTTGGTGAGGATTAGGTCTGGGACATCTGAGCCCCTAGTGGGGGTAAGGACCAAGTGTTCCAGCGTATTTGAATTGACAAAGTCGAGAAACTTCGTAGCGATCGTGTTAGTACTCATGCAAGATGTCAAGTCAGTGGAAGGATCTCCTATGACCAAGGTGTTTGGCTGTATACAGAGCAACTCAGATTATGGGTGCACTAGATTAGAACCCTGGGTCACCTGTATTGTAAGCATCAACTTATACCATTTGCCACCAGGAAGGTTTTAAAGATTGAAACGTTGTGTTATTAAATGTCCATTAAATGTTACTAAAGATGTGATTTATCTAATTTGACAGCTCTATGATATGCTCAGTTTCAGTTCACAATAATTTAAAAAAAATGATCAGTCTACAGTGACACGACACCTTTTTGAATACTTATAAAAGAGTACATTTTATGACTAGGAAAAAGGGGTACGTATGTAGCATATTGGGTACATATCTTGTACACCTTGTTGCAGAAGACAGTTATTGTATGGACTTCATGGATACAGGCAACACATCCAAATGTGAATCTTCACTGAGTAGCTCGACAGACATTGCAAATTTTACAGTATGTCTGTAAAATGCTGTCGTTTGAGTCTGTGATCACTTTATAGATATATATTTGTCCTTTCAGCTACTTAGACTAACTACCAAAATTTGGGCAGGGGCGTTATCATCCAACTTGGGAGGGTTTGGACATGCCTTCTGTTACCTGTAATGCCTTCCTCTTGAATTTTTGCACTAAAATATGTTCCATGTGCATCCTTTGTGGTCCGAGATCAGACCAGGCCTGGTTCTGGATTCCGGTGTTGTCATGGAAATGACAAACTGAGCTGCAAAGATGTATATGAATTTGATAATGAGCTGCCTGCAATAAAATATCTTTGAGCAGCTGTTTTTTTATCAGTGTATTTCATTTTTTGTGGAATAATCCCCATATTGCTCAATAGTTTGGACTCAGTATACTTGGAATCATTAAAGAATCTTAATCACCCAGACCCACACAATGTGATTCATGAAACAGCTATACACCAATTTCATCCTATGGATCACCTGTGTGGATCGTGTAGATTTTATCAGACTCATGATTTTAATGTGGGTGAAACTCAGTAACTAAGTATTTCCTTAATGACTTAGAATAAACACTCCCCCCACACAGCGATATATACTAATTTACTTTATGGGACATATAATGCAAATAGGATGCCCTGAAAACATGATTCATACTTAGAGGTTTCCAAAACGCATTTCTTTAAACAGTTGCATTTGTCCCCAGTACCAACAAGCATTATGTGCCAGAATATATGAAAACAAGGATCTCCAATAGCAGTAGTTGCATTTCCTTTGTTTGTTGTCTCTCGAACTTTTCCTGCAGCTAATAATTCTGTTACTCATATTTATGAAAGCTATTTCAGTGTCATTTAGCTGTACAGCTCAGGTTCGATCACATGATGGCAGTCTTGTCATTGCTAGCACACACATTGATTCTGTCCCTCCCCCCAGCTGTTTGACAGCTTTCCATCTAAAGAAAGAAAAAGTGTTTTGGATTTGAACATGTTAGTGAGTTCAAGCCAAGATCTACCTGGCTGTAGCACCATACTATCTTGTTCCTTTTTTTTTTTTAAGTGTTAACTCTTGCAACAGTTACTTAGCCTACTAAATGTATTCTGGTCGTAATAGCAAAAGTTAAAAGCTAGAGAGAGGTGTGTGTCGGGCGGTATGTTTGTAAGCACACATATGTGTATGTGTGTGTGTGTGTGTGTGTGTGTGTGTGTGTGTGTGTGTGAGAGAGAGTGCTCACAATAGTGTGTGTGTGTGTGTGTGTGTGTGTGTGTGTGTGTGTGTGTGTGTGTGTGTAGGGTTGGATTAGCAAGAGAGCTGATAGAGCTGCAGCTCCAGGCCCACATGTCTGAAATAGGCCCTGCTGCTTGTACTCCCAGTTTTGTCTGAAATGTTCAACTCCAGACCTACAAGGCCGATAATCTAGCAGTGGGTGTGTGCATATGTGCGTGTGTGTGTTTGTGTTCCCAAACTGTAGACTGATGGGAGTGGAACAAGCTCTTCTTATAAAGAAAAGCATGCTTTTTATGCTTCTATTAAATCATGGTAGCATAAATATTTTGTGGTTAGTATCACTGACAGTTACAAGGTCCAGGGACCAGTCTTGATGGTAGATAATTGCCTTTTTGTTGTTAGCATATTCTCTGTGTCAGTTCTCTCTCTCAAGTTCCTTTACTTTACAAACTGCCAACTGACTGCAGACACCAAACTGGTGTTATATATTGCATCACAAGAGTGTCTTCTGTGTGGAGACATGCGTGAATGGGCATACCTTCGTTGAAGGTTGTGCGTCAGAGCTGGCAACTCGGCACGTAAAAATCTAATGCCAATCATTAGTGGACCGGAGTTCCACTGTGGCGACCCCTAACTGGGAAAAGCCGAAAGACACAACAACTTGTTATCCAGGTCAGGCTGAAAAAGATAAAAGGGGCAAGTTCACTAGCCTGGTTAAATTAATAATTAATAATTAATAATAATAATAATAATAATAATAATAATAATAATAATAATAATCATCATCATCATCATCATAATGATAATGATGATGATGATAATAATATATATATATATATATATATATATATATGTGTGTGTGTGTGTGTGTGTGTGTGTGTGTGTGTGTGTGTTGACTGCACATGTAGATACAATGCATCTTCATTTCAAATATGTCAGGCAGAAAATAAATAAGAATATATAGCATTGAATTAAATATTAAAAACAGATAGGAGCTGCATACCACAAAGTGCAATATCCTTATAGTTCATTTAATTTGGATGTTGATATCTCTGTCATATGTTTTTTTAATCCAATTACCTCTACGGGTAAGTTGATAGGGTTACCACCTGTCCCACTTTGTGAGGGACAGTCCCTCTTTGGGCAGTTGTGTCTTGCAAAAAAAAAAATCAAAAAATGGCAAATGTCCTGAGATTTTAGGACAAAAATATTTCCTATATTTTATGTAATAGTTGCATAAAACAGTTATTCTGTATGTGAAACACCTAAATGTGATAAGAAACAGAATAAGCAACTAAAATGCTACAAGAATAAGCTTTTATTTAGGAAAAAAAGTGAAGTTCTGTTCTTTGTACTGTCCGTGGGTATGTTTTGCCCTGCAAAATCTGACGTTTGTACCAAAAATGTCCCACTTTGGGCATTTGAAAAGGTGGCAACACTATAAATTGATTGACCATTGATTTATCACCCATTTCATGATGAAATACTTCTTATCACGACTCTTTACTCTAGCATCCTCCAGTAAAAAACTATACATAAATGATGATGGCTGTATTCTTCTCTCAAATTGTAGTATATTGAACACTTGCATTCTCCTTGCTGATCCTGAAATGCTGTAAGTTGGACCACCGAATACTCCATTATTTTAATAATAATAATAATAATAATAATAATAAAAATCATCATCATCATTGTTCTGCCTCCCCTAGCTATGCATGGCAAGTGTGATCTCCTGATCTGTAGCAAGATGTATTGAGAAGGCTTACTCACCACCACAGTAAGGTTAGCAGACAGTGACTCGATCAAAATGGCATGTGAGGAGATCATTGAGTAGTTTAATTTCCAAACTGTGCAGATCTTCATACAAGATGACATTCCAATAGGTCAAATGGTAATGATTTGACACACTCCAACAACACAAGGGCTGAAATGGAGGTCAACACACACACACTTGTTCAAAAGGGTGAGGGGCAGAAGGGTGTAGCTAGCCAGCAGAGCTAGACTACAGGAAAACAGCCAGGACAAAATACAAAAGGCAATTTTTTAGCTGAACAGCAAATACACTAGCATGTGTAACATGACACACTCTGACTGAAATCTTTAGCTTTCTCAAACAAGAACAACAATAAACATTAAGTCTGTCATATTTTTGGATCCTCTGGAACCTGAAAAGCAAGAGAAGGGGGGCAAGAGGATAAATGCAGACAACATAACGAAAACTTGCTAATGCCAACAACTCTGAAAACCTGGAGAAGCAGGAAGCGGGAACAGACAAAAGTTTATTTTTTGGACAAAAGGCAGGGCATGCAGAAACTCTCATGCCAGGAAAGGGAAGTGGCTATCACAATAGAAAGTTCAAAGTCTTGGCAGAGTCAGGTAGTGGAATTGGAAGATGTATGCTCATACTTGGGAAGAAGCAGCACCAGTTCGTTGACAGGTCTGATAAATGTCATGCGGATCCTTCCTTGATTACCTTAACTTTAACCTTCTGAACCTTTCCATCATTACTGGGCGTAGTTTCTGTAATCAGTCCCATAGGCCAGTAGTTAGAACGAGCATCCTTGTCTTTAAAAAGAACTACATCTCCTACTCTTTAATTTGGCTTGTTGAGTTGCCATTTACTGCAACCTTGAAGACTGGAAAGGTATGCCCTTTTCCGACGACTCCAGAACACATTAACAAGGGACTGAACTTGTTTCCATTGTTGTTTATGAATATTAAAGCAGCCTGATCTTAGGAGCTTTACTGGTCTTCTTATAGAGATAAATCTTCAGATGGCATTAATAAAACAGGAAGTCTCCATGGACCCTCTAACTTTAATGTGCACAGCACGAATGCTGAGACAAGTAAACAGCACGGCCCAATGTTTGGTGTTAGCAACTCTGGCAAGAGTCCTACAAGTTGCTACAGACCAGGGGCCAAAAAGATCCATACCAGCATGAGTAAAAGGTGGTTCAGCGCTTAGTCTGTCAGGTGGGAGATTTGCTATCTGTTGTTGCTGGTGTCTTCCTCTCAATTTTTGACATTTCACACATTTGTGAAGTATGGACGATATGCGTCTTTTAGCACCAACAATCCACAAACCGGCAGATCTTATAGCACCTTCAGTAAAGTGGTGACCTTGCTGCTGAACATGCTCATGGTGGTGTCTTACCAGTAAAGTAGCAATGTGGTGCTGGTACTATAACAGGCTGTTGTTCTATATTGCTTAGGTCAGCGCTTCCTAAGTGACCTCCAATTCTGAGAAAACCCTGGTTGTCAATTGTCAGGTTCAGTTTATAAAGAGAGCTACCTCTAGAAAGATTGAGTTCCATGGAAATGCTATCAGTTTCTTGAAAGTGCACCTCATGTTGAACACATCAGATAATTATGTGCTCCACTTGTGATATTTCATTGACGATAGGATGTTCTCTACAAATGTGCCACCCATGACAGTCTTTGGGATTGTTTCTGTTGCTTACAAATACATGAGCAACATGGATAAGTCATACAATGGCACGTACGACAGATGACTACCTAGAGAAATGTTCAAAATGATAAGAACTCACCCTTCCTCTAGATTTCACACAAGTTTTAAGTGTAATGGCAGTAGGTCTGATTTCTTTGTCAGAATCGGGGCTTACTAGTTCAAAATTGGAATCAACCTGGCTTGTAACAACTTCTTGGTGAAGGAATTCTGGTAGTGATGTCCATGAAATGTTATGTAAGGCAGAGGCTGGTACAGCATGTGTCCACACTCAGCAGGGTTAACATCAGTAGGAACTTAATGCCATTGGTCTGGGGCAGAGAAATTCCTAATGCGTTCCACCCTATTACTGACATACACATAGAACTGTTTTGTTTGGTTGTGCATATATTTAAGGACTATTTTATTGTCTATGTGGAAGTCAAAAGAATGAATTTCAATGTCCATTTCAAGTTTTACAAGCTTAGCAATTTCAATGGCTAACACAGCTGCAGAAAGTTCGAGTCTTGGCACTGTATGTGCAGGTTTTGGAGTGAGTTTTGCCTCACCAAGGATAAATCCAGTGGTTGCTTCTCCATCTAATCCTGTAACTCTGTGATAGGCCACAGCAGCTATAGTTTCAATGGATGCATCCAAAAGATGTGAATCTCTCTTCTTATAGCATTCATGCATCCTGTAGGGGTGTAGCAGCAGGTATCAACAGCTTCTCTAAGGCTTTCAGGGATTCTTTCCATGTTTCCCATCTTTGTTGTTTCTCTCTGGGTAGTGGAGTATCTCAATCCACATTTTCAGAAGTGAGCTGTCTTAATAGTATCTTGCCCTGAATGGTAATAGGTGCTATGAAGCCCAGTGGATCATAAATGCTGTTTACTATGGACAGAACTCCATGTTTGGTGAAAGGCTTGTCACAAGCTGACATTTAAAATATGAATGAGTCTTGCTTGACATTTCAAAGTAGCCCAAGGCTACGTTGCATAAGGGTAATGTTAGACCCTAGTTCAAAGTTCTTTAAACTGTCAGCATGGTCCTCAGAATGAAAAGCTCCATTTACCTTGACACTGCTGGAGATGATCTTATGAAGCCAGAGATTAGATACCGCCAACATATCTTGAGTCCTGGTAAGGAGATCGATTGCCTCCTGTTCTCTGGGGAAAGATTTGAGCTCATTGTCTACATAGACGTTTCTTGCAAAAACTGACTTGCATCAGACCCGAATTTCTTTTCACCCTCTTGGGTAGTTCTTCTCAACCCATATATTGCTACTGCAGGAGATGGGCTGTTATCAAACACATGTACCTTCATCCGACATTCTATGACCTTGTCATTGACATCATTATTGTGGTACCACCGAAATCTGAGGTAGTTTCTGTTGTCTTCCCAGACAATGAAACAATGGAACATTTACTGGATGTCGACCATTACTGCAATCAATTCTTGTCTAAAACATATCAAGACCCCAATCAGGTTGTTGTTCAGATTAGGCCCAGTGAGAAGAAAGTCATTAAGAGAAACACCTTCATGGTGAGCGCTTGAGTCAAAGACCACTCTGATTTGGTCTGGCTTGCTAGGGTGATACAAACCAAAACAGGGAAGGTACCAACATTCCTCCCCTTGTTTTAGAGGTGGTGCAGGTTCAGCATGATCTCTATTGAACACCTTCTGCATGAAGTCAACAAAGTGCCTTTTCATTGCAGATCTCCTGTTCAAGGTGCATTCTAATGAAATAAACTGTGATTCTGCCCACTGCTTATTGTTTGTCAGTTTCCTTCTTGGGATACAGAATGGCAAAGGTGCCACCAAGCAGTTGGAGTTATCCTGATAATATTCTTCACTCATAATTTTCAAGAACTCCTTATCTTCCCTTGTGGCTGCCAACTGGTTGTCTTCACTAGTCATATCGGACACCATAATGCCAAGATTATTATCTGAGGAGTCTAAGGTATTATTGCAATCTTGGATGCCTTGCTGTGGCTTGCCATTACTGCATAACCTTTCTCTCACATGGTACTAATGTGGACAGCGTTCAAAACAAGTATTGCACCCATTTGAAAGAATATGTGTCTTGAAGGAAGTAACCCTGTTAGGTCTCCTGACTTTCCCCAAACAGACATTGCTATGACAACCCAGCCTAGATCTTGGCATTGGGCATAAGGAACACTTGAGCATTGTTTCATCCATTGATATATTCATACACCTTGTGCACCTTAGTATGTCTCTGCCAAGCAGCAACAGAATTTCAGTGTCTTTATCAAGGGGTGTATTTGGCTAGATATAACTTTCAAACGAGGGTGATGAGAAGCTGTTTCAGTGGTAGGGATCTCTTGCCTGTTGGTTGGAATCTGGTTGCACTCAAGGAAAGTGGGCAGAGGAATTTCTTGGTTGCCACTCAGAAGAGTTACTATAGGACCACAGGCTCTCCTACCTGAGACTTCTGTAATACTGACACAAGCACCTGGGGTGTAAGGTAGGGCATCCCCTGATATGTTGAGCAGGTCAAAGAACTCTGATCTTGCAAGAGATTGATTACTTTGCTCATTGAGAATGGTGTACAACCTTACAGCATGACCTGTGGAGTATACACAGACCAAGTATATTTTTGCACAAGATTTGTCACTGAGTCCTTCTCCACAGACTTCAGTACATGTGGTGGAACTGGAGTAGGAGCCACTGTTTGTTCTACGTTCTCCCCGCCTTGCTTTGCCTCAGGAGGGTTAACTGTGGATGGGGTAGAAGTAGATTGAAATGGATGAAGTGCTTGCACATGATCATCACTGTCACATTCCATGCACTTGATAACGGCTTTACAGTCCTTAGAAACATGCTCGGTAGAAGCACAGCATTTAAAACATACCCAAATTTCTTTAGAAGATCCTTTCTTTCTTGCAAGGGTATTTTCCTGAAGCCAATACATTTCCTGAGTGGGTGTGGTTGTTATGCAAGGGGCATTGGTAATTTGGGGGTCTTGATTTTATTGCTTAGATCACCCTCGTTGGGGACTGTGTTAGATGTAGGTAAGACATCAGCCTGTTTTACTGAGACTGGACCTCTGTGGTCTCTATAAGAGCTGCAAAAGCTTGTAGGCTTAAGAGAGGGTGGACCTGGAGTGTGGGACTTACCACAGGAGACGTTTGGGTCATTCTTTGTCTCTGCAATTTTCCTGATAGAAATCTGTAGTGCATTTAAGATAACTCTCAGTGTCCACTGGACCTATGCTGACTCTGTCACTTCCACTAGCAACTTGATGTAGGACTCTTAACTGTGGCATAGCTGTGGCATGGCCACACTGTTTTTCTAAGGCTTCTTTTTCTGCCATTTTGTGGGTTGCTTCTGCTTCTCTGTGCACAGCTTTGGCCTCTGTTTGTGCCTTCTTTTCTGCAAAAGGCTGCCTGAATCTTAGTAGCTTCTTTATCAGCATAGGCCTTAAAGGAAAACTCCACCCTCTCATACAGTTTAACTCAATCATTTTTTTTCTCCCTACAATATGGTTCCAGCATTTTGTATGTAACAGAAACCTGCTTGTAGATTTTAAAACTTTTATTTACTTGCATTTGGAGTCAAGGGAAAGGAAAGCCCACCTACTTTTTTTAAAAACTCAACTTCTCACATACTTTGCAGAGAAATTCGTCTCCACCTGCATGACATATCGTAGACACAGTTAAATCTGTAGTTTAACCTGTCAGGTACTGCTGTCAATCTTAGATGGGTAATTAATCCTGCTAATGTCAGGAACACAGCAGCGGACATAAAAAAAGACAGAAAGCTGTGAAATTGTTTCCACTGTTTTTATTGCAGAGGGGAGGAGAACTTAACACTCTCCTTTCATAGCAAAACAACGCAATTAGATCATTCAAGGGTTTAAAGACAACTGTCAACTCTTCAGACAAATTTACATAAGCAGCAACTTCTTCTTCTGTCTTTTCCCGGTTAGGGGTCGCCACAGTGGATCACCTGTCCGCTCATGATTGGCAGTGGAGTTTTACAGTGTTGAGTTGCCAGCCCGGCACCCAACCTTCCACAGAAGGCACACACACACCTAGGGCCAATTTAGAGTGTCCAATCCACCTGCAGCATGTCTTTGGGATGTGGGAGGAAACCGGAGCACCTGGTGAAAACCCACACGACCACAGGGAGAACATGCAGACTCCGCACAAAAGGCACCCCAGCTGGGGATTGAACTGGAGAACCTCTTGCTGTGAGGCAGCTATGCTAACCACTGCACCACCGTGGCCACCCTCTTACATAAGCAGCAACACAGTATTGAAATTCTAAACCTTAAATGTTATTTATAATAGTTTGTGTTAAGATAACTTAAGAGGAGTAGCAAAGATTTCTGTGACATTTAGAGAAAAGTCAGTAAATATTTTTTTTTGTAAATTATAAATGCATTTACCAGTTTCAAGCCCCCCCCCCACACACACACACAGGCCAGAACTGCAGAAAGAGAGTCAGGTGGCAACCCTATCAACTAGCTGCACTGATACTGTTCATAAAAAGTTCTTTTATGCTTTGCGTGACATCCTTCCAGAGGGAGATGCATATCTGGTACATGCAGATCCATTGTAAGAGCTTCCCACTGACTTTGAGTCAGTCCTTGCATTGCCAGAGAGCAACCATAATATACAGCTGAATTTACTTTAACATACATTTACTATGTGCCCTTGCATCTTGATTAATGTTTTTCTGTCAGTATTTTTTTATTTTTATAGATAAGTGCATTTAATAATTGTGATTATCTTTGCCAGCGTAGCTTCTGTTGCGGCTGAAAAGGTTCCTGGGACCAGTTCACTTTCTGGTTAACAAAGTATAAATAAATACAAAATAGAAAAAAGGAGAGGGAACATGACAGAAATAATTGAGGAACTAGTAAAGCACATTTTAAGTCTGCATCATTCATAATAGAGAAAAATCCTCCCACTGAAGGCATTGGGAAGTAAGAGACAAAGTTTAGAGTCCTACTACTTGTCACTTGTAAATGTACAGCAAGGATTATTTATGTACTCAAGTGAATCAATTTTAAATTATGCAATTAAAAACAATTATTTGTTTGATGAAACAGTTCGAGACTAGTGAATAGGATAGGTTTAATTCACAAGATAAACAAGTTACAATTAGTTATAGTACTAAAAATTTTTGTAATTATATATTTAAAATTTTTGTGATTATATATTTAAAATCAAAACCAACCAGCATATTTGTTGTTTTTAGAAATTAACAACTGAATGCTGGATAATAAAAATAAATAAATAGTAAAAGTGCGATTCCAACCTAATATAATATATATTTTATATTTTTTAATTTAATTTACACAAAAAAATATTAATTCCGTGTAAACCACAGCTAAAAAATAATTCATTAATGAAATATGATAAAAATGTCTAAAATCAAAATCAAATAAATATGTAAATATGTGTGTGTAAATTTATATAATTATAATTAATAAAAATAAAAAAATAAAACAAAAAAATAAATATAATAAATATATAATATATTAAATAACTACTACTACTACTACCTAATAAATATTAAAAAAAAAAAAAAAAAAAATGTCAAATAAATATAACAACTTATATTACATTATGTCAAGTAAATAATAATAATTACAACTTAGGGACTTAGTTTGTTATACAGTTGTAGTCAAGTGAGACTTTTCACACTTCAGCATGAGAGTATGGGGGAGGGTTTATCAAGTTTGTTAGGACTACAAAGGACTCCTCTTATGAAAAACTGTTTGTATCTGCTTTCTTTTGCTGCAAGTAGCTAACAGCTATTTATAGCATAGAACGAGCTCTGGCAGACAGCTAAATGAGGCTCAGTCAGGTAAACACAGAAGCTCTTTTACAGAAGGAGTGTTTAGATGACAGTGCTTCACAGTCCTGACTATATATTTTAATGGCATGAGAAAACAGCACCACTTCCTTATGTCTGGCATGAGTCATATAAAGATGACTTGAAATGTATTCTGGGAAAAAGGAAGGAAAGCAAGAAAATAAGATCACGTTACCAAGGCAGGCCCCATCATCCGCCATTTTGAGAGAAACACATTAAAATTGTAAAAGAAGCACTTGGAGTGATTTTGAGTAATTAAAATAGCTCAAAAACAAAGATACAATCAAAAAATATGTTTTTTTTTTAGTTCTAAGGTGGAGTTTTCCTTTAATAAGTTGCTTGCTCAGCATGCAAGATCTAAACTGTAAATACCTACTAGATCATGCAGAGTGTCTGGTAGATGAAGAGTGATGGGCTCTGGATTCATGGACTTGTGCAAATCTGACTTCAGCATTAGTCTTTGTAATGCCACGCTGTCCCTATCTATATTAAGCTGATCAAACCTCTTTAATTCTGCTTATGCTTCTTCAGTATTATATTTTTGTAATAAATTAGCATATTTAATGCATAGTCTCTGATAGCTTTGATAGGCAGCAATAAATTGCTTGAGAGCTCCCTCTAGTTGCAGTGGATCATAAGCAGACTGAAGGAGGGCAGCCATGCAGTTAAAAGTGTTAGTCAATAAGTGAGCAAGATTGGATAGCAATTCTTCTTTGTCAGACTCATAATTCTGTTTGCCTTCTATGTAGGTTTAGGGATGTGTTTTGGTCTTGTACTTGGATCAGGGATTTGATTTTGGTCTGCAAGAAATTCTGCATCTTGCTGGGTATCAGGCTCTGCTGAATGTGCTTAGCTGAGACATTGTGCTAGTAATGAAACAGTTAATGCTAAAGTATTTTCTAAGGCAGAGAAAGTATCAAACTGGAATCAGTTCTGAGCTTGCTGGGTGTGCAAGGCATTGATTTGCAAGAAATTAGGCAATACGGATAGATGGGACTTTTAATTTCACAATGCTGCAGGTAGGATTGTGGGAAGTATAAAGACAGCTTCTCTTAAATGTAAATGCAGTGTCCACATAAGATATGTATAAAAACACAGTATTTGCAAATAATCAGTGCCATATTGCTATCTCACAAGAAGAATTATGCTATGCAGGGTTTTTCTTGCTGGCATGTACAGAGGTGCCTGTAGGAGATGGATGGCCGCACTTATCCTTGAGCTGCACTTTCAAAGTCCGCTTACAGTATCCCACTGAATATTCCAGAGTTATCAATGCACCATTTAACTATTCTGCCTCCCCTAGCTGTGCATGGCAAGTCTGATCTCCTGATCTGTAGCAAGATGTATTGAGAAGACTTACTCACCACCACAGTAAGGTTAGCAGATAGTGACGCGATCAAAATGACACGTGTGGAGATCATTGAGTAGTTTAATTTCCAAACTGTGCAGATCTTCATACAAGATGACATTCCAATAGGTCAAATGTTAAAGATTTGACACACTTCAGTAATACACAAGTGCTGGAATGGAGGTCAACATACACACATGCACACATGCTCAAAGGGGTGAGGGGCAAAAGGGTGGCACTAGCTAACAGAGCTAAGCTACAGGAAAACATCCAGGACAAAATACAAAAGGCAATTCTTTAGCTGAACAGCAAATACACTAGCATGTGTAACATGACAAACATCATCATCATCATCATCATAAAAGCACCTTTCCAAAAGCAAAACTTGTATGTTTCTTGTGAGAATATCACATTAACAAAACATGTTGCAATGTAAAGCTAAATTAATTCTCAATGAAGACCCTATACTCATTCAGTAGAACTGATGAATTTAAGCCAGCTATGGAGTCATGGCCTACCTATGTTGAAAGACTTCTGCATTTTTTTCATCACAAATGATAACCTTGCTCAAATGCACATGGCAGCTTTATTGACTGTAAGAAGTGTTTCTACATATGGGCTACTACAGAATTTAATTTGACTTTATTGGCCTGAATGCACCCATAAAGACTCAAAATGTAAAAGGTGATAGGCATTCAGAAGCCATATTGCTGAAACATTGCTATGTCTTTAAGGGGCCATTTGCATATATCTCATCCATGGGCTTCCACTTCCTGAGGTTTAAAGTCTTACACTGCTACAAGTCCAACTTTGCTGGGTCTTTCTCACAGTTTTTATGCAGTTTTTATTGGATAATATAGAAACAACAGATCATGACACACACCAGTTGAGAAAGAATGAGTTGTCAGTTGGCACAGAGCTTAAAGCTGACTTTCAAGCCCTGAGTAAAACAAAAAGGAAGCTATGTTATCATTGCAATATAAAAGTGCAATTTTTATTACTTTAATTATATGGAAACAAAATGTTATAGTTGTGATAAACAGGAGTATCCAAAAAGCTCACTGAAACAAGTTACCATCATTTGTTAAAAATGAGTGTTTGTGGTAAGAATGTAAAATACGCTGTTGTAGAAGCCGAAATGTCCCTTGTTTTCAGTGATAAATACTAAAGAGAACCACACATTTACAACTACTTTTATAGCGAATCTCAAGGAACTAAACATGGAAATGAACAAAGGTGCTGTAGTACCATAGTCTCAGAGGAAATGTTTCAATGTGTATTTCCGAATATTCCAATACAAGCTGCTAAAGTTAAGCTGTAAACTTATACTGAGAAAATGCTATTGCTGTAAGGCCAAATTGTAAGTGCAATGTACTATAAGGAGCAGAGGAAGTAGGTGTCCTTTTTTTGGTAAAAAAGTTAATCCCTGTGTGGGAAGAATTTTCTGTAAAAGAATACAGTAGATTTGAAGCAAATTAAAGTCGTAAACCACAGTGTGTTAAATTAGTCTATATCATTGGAGTAAGTACTTGAAACATAAGCTGCAGATTTTAAAGACGTCTGGGTGATGTTAAACCTGCCATATTGGTAAACCTAAATATTCCACCAGATGTGTAAGAGTTATCCACTTCCTTTGGCCATGAAAGAGAGAGAAGTAAAAAAAGACAAAGAGGAGAGTATACTAAAATAATTAGTTCCGTGAACACAGTATCCAAGCTGTGCCATTATTGTATACTAAAATAATTAGCTCCGTGAACACAGTATCCAAGCTGTGCCATTATTGTATACTAAAATAATTAGCTCCGTGAACACAGTATTCAAGCTGTGCCATTATTGTATACTAAAATAATTAGCTTTGTGAACACAGAATCCAAGCTGTGCCATTATTGTATACTAAAATAATTAGCTCCATGAACACAGTACCCAAGCTGTGCCATTATTGTATACTAAAATAATTAGCTCTGTGAACACAGAATCCAAGCTGTGCCATTATTGTATACTAAAATAATTAGCTCCATGAACACAGTACCCAAGCTGTGCCATTATTGTATACTAAAATAATTAGCTCTGTGAACACAGTATCCAAGCTGTGCCATTATTGTATACTAAAATAATTAGCTCCGTGAACACAGTATCCAAGCTGTGCCATTATTGTATACTAAAATAATTAGCTCCGTGAACACAGTATCCAAGCTGTGCCATTATTGTATACTAAAATAATTAGCTCCGTGAACACAGTATCCAAGCTGTGCCATTATTGTATACTAAAATAATTAGCTCCGTGAACACAGTATCCAAGCTGTGCCATTATTGTATACTAAAATAATTAGCTTTGTGAACACAGAATCCAAGCTGTGCCATTATTGTATACTAAAATAATTAGCTCCATGAACACAGTACCCAAGCTGTGCCATTATTGTATACTAAAATAATTAGCTCTGTGAACACAGTATCCAAGCTGTGCCATTATTGTATACTAAAATAATTAGCTCGTGAACACAGTATCCAAGCTGTGCCATTATTGTATACTAAAATAATTAGCTCCGTGAACACAGTATCCAAGCTGTGCCATTATTGTATACTAAAATAATTAGCTCCGTGAACACAGTATCCAAGCTGTGCCATTATTGTATACTAAAATAATTAGCTCTGTGAACACAGAATCCAAGCTGTGCCATTATTGTATACTAAAATAATTAGCTCCGTGAACACAGTATCCAAGCTGTGCCATTATTGTATACTAAAATAATTAGCTCTGTGAACACAGAATCCAAGCTGTGCCATTATTGTATACTAAAATAATTAGCTCGTGAACACAGTATCCAAGCTGTGCCATTATTGTATACTAAAATAATTAGCTCCATGAACACAGTATCCAAGCTGTGCCATTATTGTATACTAAAACAATTAGCTCCGTGAACACAGTATCCAAGCTGTGCCATTATTGTATACTAAAAAAATTTGCTCCGTGAACACAGTACCCAAGCTGTGCCATTATTGTATACTAAAATAATTAGCTCTGTGAACACAGTATCCAAGCTGTGCCATTATTGTATACTAAAATAATTAGCTCGTGAACACAGTATCCAAGCTGTGCCATTATTGTATACTAAAATAATTAGCTCCGTGAACACAGTATCCAAGCTGTGCCATTATTGTATACTAAAATAATTAGCTCTGTGAACACAGAATCCAAGCTGTGCCATTATTGTATACTAAAATAATTAGCTCCGTGAACACAGTATCCAAGCTGTGCCATTATTGTATACTAAAATAATTAGCTCCGTGAACACAGTATCCAAGCTGTGCCATTATTGTATACTAAAATAATTAGCTCCGTGAACACAGTATCCAAGCTGTGCCATTATTGTATACTAAAATAATTAGATTTGTGAACACAGAATCCAAGCTGTGCCATTATTGTATACTAAAATAATTAGCTCCATGAACACAGTACCCAAGCTGTGCCATTATTGTATACTAAAATAATTAGCTCTGTGAACACAGTATCCAAGCTGTGCCATTATTGTATACTAAAATAATTAGCTCCGTGAACACAGTATCCAAGCTGTGCCATTATTGTATACTAAAATAATTAGCTCAGTGAACACAGTATCCAAGCTGTGCCATTATTGTATACTAAAATAATTAGCTCCGTGAACACAGTGTCCAAGCTGTGCCATTATTGTATACTAAAATAATTAGCTCTGTGAACACAGAATCCAAGCTGTGCCATTATTGTAGTATACTAAAATAATTAGCTCCGTGAACACAGTATCCAAGCTGTGCCATTATTGTATACTAAAATAATTAGCTCTGTGAACACAGAATCCAAGCTGTGCCATTATTGTATACTAAAATAATTAGCTCCGTGAACACAGTATCCAAGCTGTGCCATTATTGTATACTAAAATAATTAGCTCCGTGAACACAGTATCCAAGCTGTGCCATTATTGTATACTAAAACAATTAGCTCCGTGAACACAGTATCCAAGCTGTGCCATTATTGTATACTAAAATAATTAGCTCCGTGAACACAGTACCCAAGCTGTGCCATTATTGTATACTAAAATAATTAGCTCTGTGAACACAGTATCCAAGCTGTGCCATTATTGTATACTAAAATAATTAGCTCCGTGAACACAGTATCCAAGCTGTGCCATTATTGTATACTAAAATAATTAGCTCCGTGAACACAGTATCCAAGCTGTGCCATTATTGTATACTAAAATAATTAGCTCTGTGAACACAGAATCCAAGCTGTGCCATTATTGTATACTAAAATAATTATCTCCGTGAACACAGTATCCAAGCTGTGCCATTATTGTATACTAAAATAATTAGCTCTGTGAACACAGTAACCAAGCTGTGCCATTATTGTATACTAAAATAATTAGCTCTGTGAACACAGTACCCAAGCTGTGCCATTATTGTATACTAAAATAATTAGCTCTGTGAACACAGTATCCAAGCTGTGCCATTATTGTATACTAAAATAATTAGCTCTGTGAACACAGTATCCAAGCTGTGCCATTATTGTATACTAAAATAATTAGCTCCGTGAACACAGTAACCAAGCTGTGCCATTATTGTATACTAAAACAATTAGCTCTGTGAACACAGTATCCAAGCTGTGCCATTATTGTATACTAAAATAATTAGCTCCGTGAACACAGTATCCAAGCTGTGCCATTATTGTATACTAAAATAATTAGCTCCGTGAACACAGAATCCAAGCTGTGCCATTATTGTATACTAAAATAATTAGCTCCGTGAACACAGTATCCAAGCTGTGCCATTATTGTATACTAAAATAATTAGCTCCATGAACACAGTATCCAAGCTGTGCCATTATTGTATACTAAAACAATTAGCTCCGTGAACACAGTATCCAAGCTGTGCCATTATTGTATACTAAAATAATTAGCTCCGTGAACACAGTATCCAAGCTGTGCCATTATTGTATACTAAAATAATTAGCTCTGTGAACACAGTATCCAAGCTGTGCCATTATTGTATACTAAAATAATTAGCTCCGTGAACACAGTATCCAAGCTGTGCCATTATTGTATACTAAAATAATTAGCTCCGTGAACACAGTATCCAAGCTGTGCCATTATTGTATACTAAAATAATTAGCTCCGTGAACACAGTATCCAAGCTGTGCCATTATTGTATACTAAAATAATTAGCTCTGTGAACACAGTATCCAAGCTGTGCCATTATTGTTGTAGTAGCAGACAAAAGGCTAAGTGGGTAGAAGGAATGAGGGAACTATTTTCAAGAATAAGATTAGCCTCAGCATATCAGCAAGTGCTGTTGAATGGTGAATATGAGAAATAACCATTAACGTTCAAATTTATATGCTTGTAACAGACTATATTTGGGTTAAATTTGTGCCTCCTCTTTTTTCAGAGAATTGTGGAGTACTTCTTACAGGATATAATAGTAGTTGTCTTTCCATATGATTTGCTAGTAACAGAAAAGAAAACGAACATAAGCACATGAGTAATCAGTGTTGCAGAATCTACAATGGAATAGCTTAAGAATTATGGTAGTTTAAATGTGAATTTGGAAAGCAGCAAACAGAGTTCCAGGAATGCAACTACCCTTTGATAAACTCAAGGCCATTACAGAGGTGCTGGCACATGCAGGTGTGAAAAAGTGAAAGAATTTGACTATTTTGGAAAATGTGTGCCTAATCAAATCACTGTGCTGGTACCATTTTCCAGGCTATTAACAGAACAGGTTCACTGGCTGTGGAAGTATTAAGAACAGACTGCTTCTAAAAGATGAACTTGTAGCAAATAACTTGTGCATTATAATCACAAGCTACCTTTCATGGTATCTTGTCAAACTTCTGTGTATGGGATCCAACCTGGTATTCAACATATGATACTTGCTTGTGAGGAACATCTAATTGCAGATCAGTCGTGCATGCTCCTGTTGAAAAGAAATGTTTCCAGATAGAGCAAGAAGCCTTATGTTTCATTCCTGGAACTTAGAATTTCGATCAGTATTTATGTGGAATAAAATGGAGGCTGGTGACAGATAATAAACCATTACTTTGAAGGGCATAAAGTTATGCCTGCTATGGACAGTGCACATATTCAAGGCTATTATTTTGTCTGCACATCATTATCAGAATGAGTAATGCCATTCAGAAACTCTTGGTAATGCAAACAGACTTTAGAGATTTCTATTATCAGAAACCACAGATGTATGAATAAATAGCCTGTTGTATTAGGGCTTTGATGAAAGATAATGTTGCAAGAGATTCCCATAGACAACTAAGGATGACAGTAAAGTTTCTAAGGTTCTGAAAATTTGTTATGGAAAGCCGGCCACTTGAAGTGGATGAAAGTTTGAAGATGTTTCAAAAATGTAGCTTGACCATTCTGCAGAGAAAGATTGTATCTTCTCGGGAGAGAAGGTGATTGTAGAAAGTGAGAACAACTGTAATGTAGCAGTTACATACTAGGCATCCAAGAAGAGGTAAGATGAAAGCCCTTGTCATGAATGTGTATTGTGGCCAAAAGTGTATGGTTCATAGGTTCATAGGTTCATACTAGGCTATCTGCCCTAGGGCATTTATAAGCCTAGCCAGAGTGTGTTTGGCTTTCGTCACCCATTTTAAATTAATTTTGCTATGCCCTTTTTCGAGGTTAGTATACTGTGCCTCTGTCTAACAGTGACACAGAAGTGATACCCAGGGTAAACCTATGATCTCCCATCCACTCATCAAGATTCCTCTTGAAGAGAGTCAATGAGGGACTCTGCCTAACCTAGACTGGGATTTTATTCCAGAGTGAAGGGAACCTCTGGGTTATGAATCTGTCCCTCCAGCATGTCCTATTTATTTCAGTGCTGAGGTTTAAGTCTCTCGAGCACGTAGCTCGATGGGATTTGGATTTTCTGAGGTGCAGCATGTCCATTAATTCCAGGTTGGACATGGCTTTATACGTCAGGCACAGATCGCCTCTGAGCAGGCGGTATGCCACTGAGTAGAGCTGGAGTTTCTTTAACTGGGCAGCATATGGCATCTGTTTGAGCCCTTTGATCCTCTTGGTGAGGTACTTTTGGGGTCTTTCCAGTTGCTGCAAGTGTCTGGTAAGATACATCCCAAAAGGGGCATTGTACTCAATTATGGGCCTGATGAGGGATGAGTAAAGAGGCACGATGACCTCCCTGATCTAGATGTGAATCCCTTCATGATTAGGTGGGCTATATAAAATGTTTTTCTAACCACTTTGGCCACGTGGTTGTCAAATGAGCGATTGCTATCAACTTGGGTCCCCAGGTCCCTAATTACTTCTTCTGTACTTAATGGATTACCACCTATGTGGTAATTTGTGGGCACTTTGTTTTGCCAAAGGGGATGACTATACACTTTTTGGCATTTAGCTTGAGGCCATGGCTCTGGCACCAGTTGTCTGTTTCTATGAGGCCCTTTTGGAGGATGCTTGTGTCGGCTGAATAGTCGATTATGGTGCCCAGTTTGCAGTCATCTGTGAACTTGGTCAGCCACAGTCCTTCTGTGTTGGCCTGTACCTCCGAGAAATATATACCGAACAAGAGAGGTCCCAGGACTGAGCCTTATGGGATGCCACTTGTAACTGGTTTGGAGTCTGACATGGCTCCAGCAATTCTAACCATGTGGGTTCTGTCCTTGAGCCAGTTTGCAACCCATCTAGTGACATAGGGGTTTATATTTAAGCTGGTGAGCTTATCTATAATGCCCGAGTGGGGTATTGTATCGAAGGCTTTTGCAAGGTCCAGGTAGGCTGTGTGGACCACCTTCCCCTTGTCAATGACCTTGGTGACTGTTTCAAAGAAATCGACCAGGTTTAAGAGGCAGGATCTGCCCTTAACAAAGCCAAACTGGGTAGGATCCAGTGTCTGTAGGTCCCCAATATCTTTATTTATGAGGTCCATGATGATCCTTTCCATAGCTTTGCAGACCAAGCTAGTCAGGCTTATGGGGCGATAGTTTTCAGGATCCGTTGAGGCACCACCTTTGTGGAGAGGGACCACTGTTGCTGTATGCCACTCTTTGGGTATATATCCTGTAGTAAGGCTGAGATTGAACAGTAGTTTTATGTTTGGGTTTAGCTCTTCTTGGAGTTAATGTAGGATGCAGCCTGGGACACCATCTGGTCCCATTGATGCTGTGTTTTTTGCTTTGGAGAGGGCGGCTCTTACCTGAGCATCTGAGATGTCAGGGGGGCAGCACTCTGCTGGGATAGATATTTGCCCTTTTTGGTGCGGAGAAGTTTGAACTGAACCTGTCAGCTAGGATGTTGGCAATGTCTGTGGGTTTGGTGTATTTTTTGTCATTTTGGACTAATTCTGAGCATTTCTGGGAATTCCCACCCAGGTTCCTAACATAACTAAAGAAAGCCTTGTGATTATCCTTAGTGTCCTGTGCAATTTTTCTCTCGAAGCTGGCCTTAGACGATTTTATGAGTGCCCGTAGTTTTTGCTAATATTGATCAGAGATGCCTTCCCTTTTTGGGATTTTGCTCTATCATGTAGTAGCTTCCTCCTTCTATTGTATAGTTTCTTTATGGCTGGGGTCCACCAGACAGGACGTCTGCCTTTGGAGGATTGGGTCTTGGTTTTATTTGGGATTGCATGATCCATGCATTCCTGTAAGTGTTCATAGAATGCATTTATAAAGGATTCTGCGGTCTGGGCCATAGTTTCCACAGGCCCGGGGGCTTTGAAGGATTCCCACCTCAGTTTTGAGGAGTGTGAAATTTGCTTTAGAGAAGTTTTTCACTGTGGTTTTCTGGGCAGGGGGTGGGGTTGGGATGTGAATATCCAGTGAGATTAGTTTATGGTCTGATCTTACAAGTGAGGGATACACTTCTGGTCTGGAGCATAGAGTCCCCATGTTGGTGATGATCAGGTCCAGTATGTTTTCCCCTCTTGTGAGAGTGGTAACAAGTTGTTCCATAGCATTTGAGTTTATAAATTCTAGGAACCTTTGGGCTAGGGTGTTGGAGCTAGAGTAATGCTCCCAGTCTATGTTTGGGTAGTTGAAGTCATCCAATATAATGGTGTTTGGAGAGACCTTCATATTTTACAGTGTTCTCAGGAAGGCCGAGTGGGGTTCCTGGGTTTGGGAGGGTGGTCTGTAGCAGGCTATAAACTGGAAGGCAGTTTTACCCACTGTTAGTTGCACATGGATAGTCTCTGATGCTTCGTGCTGTGCCACCAACCTGGAGGTGTGGGTATATTTGATGAATATTGATACTCCCCCTCCTTTTGTGGTTCGGTCCAAGTTTTGGGGCCGAAAAACATGGTATGAGGTATAACCTGGTAGTGCTGGGGTGCTCTCGGGAGCCTTGAACCAGGTTTCTGTTACTGCACAGATATCGATGTTCTCCATGCTAAGGAGAGTTTCGAGTGTGTGCATCTTGAGGTTTAGATTTCTGGCATTGAGTAGCATTACTCTTAGTTTCTTATCCCTTGTGATACCTATGGAGGTGGGTTTGTCTTTTGAGCCTTGCCTAAAAAAGGCACTATGGGGGTAGCAAGAGCCTTTGCCAATATCTGAAAGCCCAGGGGTGACAGGTGCAAGCCGTCCCTAGCGAAGCATCGTGGCTTGTCGAGCATGTCATCCCAGGCTGACAGGCACTGGATCCCCTTTGAATGACACCAATACTTAAGCCAATTGTTGAAATTGATCATCTTGTCTTCATATTGTGGCATCATTCTTGGTGAGGGTAAGATGCTACTCAAGGTCAGGGTCATACCGGCCTGGGCTACATGCTCAGAGTGCTCCTCTATGTCTCTTTTCATGTAGTCCAGGGAGGTATGTCTCAGGTCATTCACACCAGCATGGACAATGACTGAGTCATATTTGTACTTGCCTTGGAGTGACCTGAGTGCTTGTGTTATGTGATGGATCTTAGCACCCGACAGGCAGCTCACCATGACTTTCTCCTTGTTCAGTCTGGTGAGCAGGACGTCAGTGTGCCTGACGATAGACTCACCTATTACAAGTGTATCAGGTGTGTTGTTTAGCCTTAAGGGCTGTGACTGTTCAGCACACTGGCTTTGTGAGCTATGTGTTGCACGTGTTTTGTTTTGGGGTAGCGGTTGCTTGGGTGTCTGCTTTGGAGGTCTCTGCTGCTTAGGCAGATTTTTATTTAGAGCCTCCAAGTATGTTTTTGTGTGTTTATGTGTTTGGTTTGCTGTCGTGGTAGGTCTATGTGAGACTGGAATTGTAGTGAGTGTGGTTTCCTTCTCCTCCTGAATGGTTAGCCAGTACTGAGTTGAGAGAGCTTAGCCTCCAGTTTGGCTATATGGTTGCATCTCTCACATGTGTTGGAATTTGTTGGGAGGAGGAGAGGGTTGTCTGTGTACATGAGGCAGTTGTAACATTGCCTCAAGATTCCAAGATTCACCAGCTGGACCGAGAGGAGATTGACAACTGACCTTTGGACATGCTAGAATAGTATTGGGAATTCCTTTATAATTGAAAAAAGGGCCAGTGGGGAACAAGGTACTCAAGGGGAGTTTGTGAGGGTGTAGTGCTTTTAATTTTTTAGTGCTGACTTAGTGAGCAAGTGCCAGGTAACTTAAATGCAATGTGTTACAGGTAACTTAAATGCAAAAATGACAAACAGTAACTTTCTTCAAGTGAAACAAGGAAATAAGTACAGTAAGCAATGCAGATATCACTAGGGATCCACAGAAGCGCTGAAAAGATGCATTTTAGGTAGAATTAGCATTTCAGGGAAATAACAAGCAAACAAACAACAAGCATACAAACAAAGCTAGATTCAGCAGGCCTGGATCTAGTCTATGCTACAGCAAACAAGGTTTACCAATTTCAGTAAGAAACAGTTCAAATATGCAGGCACTATAAGCCCATAACCAGAAATTCCCAGCTCAGAAGGGCAGAGTCCAGCCTCTCCTCCCACAAGAGTGCAGACCACGAACCTTCTTAATGTAAAATAACTGGCCTGAAGCCCAAGTGCTTAAACCAGAACTAATACACTTTTAGAATAACAGACACTGAGCATTCACTCAGCAGTTCCCAACTTAGAAGGATGTAAGCTACCTGTCCTGCCACCACAGTGCAGGACACAAACCTTCCTAATGTAAAACAACTGGTCTGAAGTATGGAGAACTAGAACACATATGCCAAGAGTCTGTGCCATGCCAACTGCAACAAAAATTGCCATACCTCATAAAATTGCATCCTTGGGAATTTCTATGAGGAGTTTGCAAGACACTGGTTATTGACTTTGCTGGTTCTTCCTTGAATAACGTACCCGTAATCATAATGGAAGCATTAACCTAGCAGAAGCATATCAACGTCAAGAGGTAATGGAAATCAAACCACAAGTAGATAAAAATCAGACGGCAACTGAATGTGCCAAAAAACAAAAGAAAGAATATAAGGTGAAGGATCAGATGAGATGGTAAGAAATGTGGAAAATGCATAAATATATTTGCAAGTATAGAAAACTTCTGGAAGAACCTCATGTTAATCAGTATTGAAAGCTGGAATGGTTAAGGATAGGTGAATTGAAACCAAGAGATATTGGCAGCACAAGATAGTGGGCTACGTACACTCTAGTTTACAAAGTCCTTTGAACATGTGGGGGAAAACAGACAAATGTAGGTTTTGTAAAACAGAATTGGAAATAGTTGCACACCTTGTTGCTGGCTGTGACATACTAATGGCAGAAGGACTGTATACTAAAAGGCATAATATTGTGGCAAGACTGTTGCACTGGAGATTGTGCAAACATTATGATACTGAAGTGGCTGCAAAGCAGTGGCAACATGAGCCACAAAGCATCATAGAAAATGATGAAGTCTACAGGGTCTATATTAAATCAGCGAATGCTTAAAAAAGCGAATGCTCATTTATCGACCCCATGTAAGTGAAAGCTTACAATCGCAAACACTTGGAACAGCGATTTTTTTTCCCAGGGAAAAGAATCACTGTTCCACAAAAAAATAAAAAATAAAAATAAAAATAAAAATTTCAATACATTACATAAAGTGGGGGGACTGTGCCCCCACACCCCCTACCTAAATATACCAATTCTGAGATCCTACTACAGTGAGGAAAATGGCAAAGTAATGGAGGCGGCCAAACGATTTCTTTCCCAGAAAAATAAATTGCTTATATACTGTTTCGCTATTTTGCTGTTTCGTGCTTTCAAGTTCAATCAAGATGCATTTGAAGGATTGCATCTTCGTTATATAATAGGAACCCAAGTCTACATCACATGGGATCATCCATTGCCAACAGTTCAAAAGATAGATGCTAGAAAAACGGATATAGTGGTCTATGAAAAGAAGACAAAAGTAACATTGATCACTGAAATCGCCACACCCAATGACTACAGTGTCTTGTGTACAGAGAGACACGAAGTCATAAAATATTAGGATTTGCAGGCAGAAATGAGAGCAATGTGGAAGAAAGATACCCAGACAGTTCCAATAGTAGTAGCAGCAACATGTCTTTTAAAAAAGAATCTATAATCGTATTTAGATATGTTACCAATACATGTAACTCCATATGAATTGCAGATGGAATCATTACTGGGCACATTGCAGCTGCTGCAAAGAGCACTTCTGGCTGACATCAAAGATTGAAACAATACTAATTTCATGAACTTTAATTGTACTTTGACTTAGGAATTGGGTCCATTCCTGTCATGGTATTAGAAACCCAAAAAGATTTGGAGAAATTAAAAAAATTGGCACATTCACAAAGTTAGAAATACTTAGAATAAAATAAATTACTTCTTAAGCTACTGTTAGTAGACTTACATGTGTAGCCAGGCATACATCATGTACAAGCACAGCATACACTTGTTTTGTGCACTGAGACGTGGTAGAATATAAATATTTCAAAACCCTTGGCATATTTTTTATAGATTTAAAATAAGATAGAAAATTTGTTAAGCATCTTTTTCCCAGAATACTGTGCTGGATAAATGGATTGTTTTCCCACTTAAGTTTATCGTTTCGTTTTTTTCATCACTGAAAAGGTATGCAGTCCAGAACACCTCTGTTAGATTAAGAAGGTTGTTTTCATTATTTGGATTGGATGGACCTATCATAACTGATAATAATATGCTGTCCATGTCTGAAGATAAAACAAAATGGTATTCCTTATTTCACCCATGCTCTTGGACAGCCAAATGGCCTGACTGATACATATCTTCAGACGTTTAAAGTTAGAATGAAAAAGATAGTATATCCTTCATTAGCTATTGCAGATAAGAGTTTTTTTATTTTGTTGCAACATGGTGCCATAGTAAAGTATACCAAAGGTCAATCTATTGCAGAACTGTTTCTGAATAGCTATGTGAATGCAATACTTGAGATTATGAAACCTGACATTGGAGCTATAAGCAATTTCATCATGACCAGTATGCAGTGACTAGATCTTTCCATGTACCTGATGCAGTATAAATAGTATGTTAGACAGACGTCCTGTGTGGATTTTTGGAGTAGTGAATAAGTAAATCTGATCCTATATTCTATGAAGTAAGTACAGGCACTGCTGTTGCATATTAGAGATGTGGTGATCAGTTGATATAAAGAGCCACTGTAGAGCCACAAGAGCTTTAGGTGCTGAGCATGTCACCAGAAATGTTGGACTGTGGGAAAGCTTGCATAGAACATACTTGAACCCATTACTTCACACAATATTTCAAAGTCTACAGATAGTTCTAAAGTTAAAAGGAAAAAATGGAGTGTTGATACTGTGGTGCAGAAACCACAATTAATCAGAGAAATGGCTCACATTGCATCAAAAGTTGGGGTATTCCAGTGTTATTTCAGCCCCAACCTTTGACACAAACTGAAACATTTCTTTGGTTAATTGTTCTAATGTTGCTCTGGTACCATGGGTTTTAAAGAGTTGCACCATTACCGGAAAATTCCAAGATAGGCTGGCATCTTGATTTGTGAGCCAAGAATAAGGTCAGCTATGTAAAGCTGTTCGAGAATTGAATCTATTCTTCAGATAAACTCTGATTATTCATTCATCTCTGAAATGGTAAAAATGTGTACATGATGTTCATATTTAATGAGGGCGGGGGGATAGATATAATGTATTAGCACTTACATCTGCTTGTAGCATCTTAGGAGTTTCTGCCAAAGTGGGTCTTGACTTGTGTGCTGCTTGACCATGGAGGATGGTTGTCATATATAAAGACATAGTGTGTATGTTTGTGTATGTCTGTCTATCAATGATGACCCTTAGATGTTTTCTGTCTCTGCACCATTTTTGTAAGTTGTCTCTAAACTGGTGTTGCTCATATCCATACTTAGCAGTAGACTTCAGAGTGCACTAGGAATTACAGGTGCATTATCAAAAATACGTTGTTACAAAACAGCATGTGTTTCTTGCTAGTGATGCATTTCCTTATACATCCATCTATCCTGGTGTTGTCTTTGTTATATTATCTGGTCAGGTTTAAACTGGAAGTGCAACGTACGCCAGGTATTTTCTTTGCCTGATTGTGAACTACTCACACACACACACACACACGCACACACGCACACACACACACACACACACACACACACACACACACACACACACACACACACACACACACACTCACACAATACTTCATGGCCTTATATGATAATTGCTTTACTCATGTCCATTTTTCAAGCTTATCAATATCTTCCTCCACTGCCAACACTGCTGTTTGATAGTTATTTTGTGTAGAGTGAGTGAAAGAAAGAGACAGTCAGATATCCTTTCTGCTCCAGTTTTACATTGTCAGTGCTGGAGACAGTAAACAGGACTGGTAGTCATAAAGATCACTAACACCCCCTACTGATTACATCATCCTGATGTCCACTGCCTCTGTAATTGCTAGCTGTCCAATATGTTTAATAATCTCATACACAGAACAGTATTATACATTATCAATTTCAAGCTCATAATTCTTATTCCATATCTAGTACTACTGCCCCTACTGCCCCTAAAAAACTGCCTATGAGCAAAGATTTTATCTACATATCCACTACCCAAAAGGTCAAACAGCCTCCCATGACTTTTCACACAAAGTTGCACACTTAACCATCCTCCACACACCTGGTCTACTGCCCCCAACAATATATCACCCATGTAAAGCCACAAAATGCAATCCCAAAGACAAAGACTATATAAAACTAATAAACCAAATACTGAAGCTTAGAGTATCCTGTCACTATATCCTTATAATACATGGAGACATTCATGCCAACCTTGGCCCACCTACACCCAATAACCTTCACTCCCCTACCACAATCCCCACAGTCAAGCTACCCCTATTAACTCCCACTAGCTCCCTCCTAGCATTTCACCCAGATATTAGAAGTATTAACAGTAAAATTCCCAACATGAACACCCTTCTAGCAACCCACTCCCCACACATTATGTGTCTTACGGAAACCTGGCTTAAACCAACTACTACTAAAAATGTCTTTCTGCTTTTCCCGGTTAGGGGTTCCCACAGTGGAACTCTGGTCCGCTAATGATTGGCAGTGGATTTTTACAGTGCCGAGTTGCCAGCCCGACACCCAACCTTCAAAGAAGGCACACCCATTCACACACGTACCTACCTGCATGTCTTTAACATCACTTGACCATGGGGAGGACATGCAGACTTCACACAGAAGGCACTCTAGTTAAGAATCGAACGGGAGAACCTCTTGCTGTGAGGTGACAACGCTAACCGCTGCACCACTGCGGCCTCTCCTTAAACCAACTACTAGAGCGCACCACAAAGAAAGGAGGTGGGATAGCAGTCCTGTACAAAAATACTCTAACTTAACTGTTAATAGAGAAACCATACAACCGCCCCAATTCAAAAATGCAGAACTCCTCATAACCAAACTACAAATTAACAATAACAAATGCCTGCACATCATATGTGCCTACATTCCACCAGGTAACAATATAACTACCCTAGAGGATATCCTATATTGGCTACCCACTATCTATCCCCAAGAAACCATAGTTCTTGGTGACTTTAATGCTGATTGGCACTCCTGCTCCTCCAAACCCCCTATCACACCTATAAACTTATCTGGGTTTAAGCAGACTATAACTTCTCCCACTAGGATCAATAAACCAACCAATAGGGAAAGTATCCTTGCCTGGATTTTAGTCAATAACCAACCCCAACTGTACACAGCCGGGACTCTCCCTGATGACCTTAGTGATCATCTACTAACCTATGTCATAAAACACAAGGCAGACACCCCACACCAGACCAAATACAAAACACTTAGAAACAGGAAGAACTTCAACCCTGCTATTTTCTTAAATGAACTAACGGCAGTTGACTGGTCAAAACTAAAAAAATCTATCATTAGAAGAGGCCATAGCATATTTTAACACTAAATTCCTAACTATCCTTGATTCCCATGCTCCAGCACATACTATAAAACTAAATCAAACCCAGCACCATGGCTCACAAAGGATACCAAGTCAAAAATCAAAACTAGAAACAGAGCCTGGGCCAGCTGGCAATCAACTAAAGCCCCACTTGACCATTTAAAATACTGCCAACTCAGGAATGAAACAAAGAAAATCTGTCCTACGAGATAAAAAAGCTACTACCGAAACCTCCTAAATAATCATCAAAACATCCCTAAAAAGTTCTGGGCAGGCTTAAATCAGCTTCTTCTTCCAGGTCAGTCTACCACCCCAACAGCTGCAAACCTCACCCATAATTCCCCAGATACCATAGCTGGCACCTATAATAACTTTTTCACTGAAACAATCCAATCCCTAGCAAATCAACTAACCCCCACAAATTGCAACCCCAACTCCAATCCGCCCAGTAACCATTCCCAATTTAGCTTCCAACCCGTTTCCACCACTTTTATCAAAACACAGCTAAAAAAACTAAAACCTACTACCCTCTCTGCCGACCTCCTCCCTGCAGAGTACCTACAAATAGCTGCAGAGGCCATTGCATACCCCATATCTATACTGATCAGTAGAACCTTATACGAAGGTGCTATCCTCTCCCTATGGAAAATATCACATATCATCCCACTCCATAAAGGTGGAAGTTTCACAGAATTATCCAACTATAGACCCATTGCCATTCTTTCCCCACTAGCCAAAATAATGGAGAAATGCATACACTAGCAACTAATGCAATATGTTATACAGAATGACCTACTGTCCAACTCCCAGCATGGTTTCAGGCCACATCACAGCACCACCTCTGCCCTCCTTTCCTTTACTAACCACATAAAACAAAATAGGAGTGACAATAGGATATCCTCTGCCTTCTTTCTTGACCTATCAAAAGCCTTTGATATGGTCAACCATGAACTCCTCATTCTCTCTCTAAAGTCAATTTCTCTGAACAAGCACACTATCCACTGGTTCCAGTCTTACCTGACTGGCAGACATCAGGCTGTATTATGGCAGGGCAAATTATCCAGCCAGCTACCTCTCATTCTTGGTGTCCCTCAAGGCTCCATACTAGGGCCACTACTCTTCTCTATTTTCATCAACAATCTTCACACTGCTATCCCTAAAGCTACCTGCATTCAATACGCAAATGATTCCACTGTCATCTGCTCAGCTACCTCCCATTCTGACCTGCAAATCTTAACCCAATATTTAACACTGTTAAAAACTTGCTCTCCAATCAATTCTAGTGCTGAACCCCATTAAAACTAAACTTAAGCTCTTCACCCCCACTAGTAGATCCACCCCATTTTCATTCACTGTTACATCCAACAATGGTACCACTATCTCCCCAGATATCCATACGAAGCTTCTAGGGGTTATTATAGATAATAATCTTAAGTATGACCTATAGATCAACAAAACCATACAGACCATCAATAAGAAGCTTGGATCTCTGTCTAGAAACAAGTAATTTTTAACCCCACAGGCTAGAATTGCAATTGCCCGGTCACACCTACTCTCTACTCTTATTTATGCCTCCTCTGTACTCTCAAACCTTAATAAATCTGAATTGAATAAGCTCTCCCATAGCTACAACATTATTGCCAAATTCACTACTGGCTCCACCTATAGAACCCATCACTGCCAGAACCTGAAACAACTAGAGTGGCTAGAACTTCCCAGATTAATTCAACTAAATAAACTATTAATAGCCCACAAAATTCTTTACTACCCTGAAGTTACCCCCTCACTTATAAATATTATAAAGCCATACAACAACTTTAGATCACTACAATCTGCCAACAAACTATTCGTCCAAACCTACAAAGCTAATAACTCAGCTGGTGAATCCATTTGCCAAACCTGGAATTCTCTGCCAAACTATATAACCCTTCAATCCTCCATAAGTCTCTTCATAAAAAGCATCAACCAGTATTTCAAAGTGAACTGGCTTTGTCCATGTATCAACCCTGATGAAATTATATCTGAATAATATCTTAACTTAACTACATACTCTACCAGTCTGATGAGTTTTGCTTTAATGTGTTTGGCCATGTAAATTGTGAGTCCCTTTTGTGGACATTATTAAAACATTGTATATAACTCTGTCTTAATATTTTCTATGTAACTAACTTGATGTGTAATCTTTGTAATATTGTCTATTGGACCTATCTCCCTGGGCCTCCACTGAAAATGGACATATATCCAGTTGGACTATCCCGGTAAACTAATGTAAAATAAAATAAAATAAAAATAAATAAAATAAATATCCTTAACTATGCAACATGGAAAATTTGAACAGAAAAAATTATAAAGCAACTAAGACAAGAAGTATAACTTTTAGAAGAATATAGAAAAGAGGAACAGATCATCAAGAATCCTTAGAAAGATAGATGTGTTAAAAATGAACATACAGAATCAAGACAGATGTAGATTTATCATACACTGTTTCTAATAATAAACTAAAAATATTAACATAAGCAGAAAGACTTACCCCCGGATTACGTATTCTTCTGTGCAGGACTAGCTTAGTCCTGCACGGAAGCAGCTCTTTAGGAGCAGGACGGCAGCGCACCATGCATATTAATGAAGGCGCGCTGCCTGAGCTCCTAATCTTACATGGAGCATGTAAGAGTGCAGGGGGCATGTCTGAGAGCAGATCACTCAGAATATACATGCCCCTGCAATGAAGAACTGCAGAAAGCCCTAAAAGAATGAGCGAGACCGCTCATAGGTGTCCGCATACCCCCCCAGCAACATCCCCCCACATGTACAAGAGCAATAGTAAACACAAACAATATAAAGATACCTTTTTTTTTTAATGAAACTGATTAAATTTAACCATAGGTGCATGGGTTTGCCCATCGCTTAGCTACAGTTAATGCAGCTTAAATAGCAGAAGAGGATAAAAAGAAAGCTATATGCAAATCAAGCAGTATAGCAATAGTGTAGTTGGCAGAGCATTCGCCTTACAAGCAGTCATTCCCAGTTCAAGTCCCACTGCAGCATATTCCATTTTCCATGTCAAATAACATTATGACCAATATTTTTAGTTGCATAATCTACTAATTACATATATTTGTGTACTGGAGTACTGCATTAAATGCAGATGTGAGGTATCAATGTCATAATGTTGCAAAGTCCACAGATAATTACATGTGCCCCATACAGTATATGTACACAGGAATCAGGGATACAAATGGAAGGTAAAATGTGTAATGAATGATAACTCCATGCAGCTTTTAAATCCCCCACCTTCCCAAGACCATTAGACATTACTGTCTAAATCAGTGCAGTGGTAAGTGGCAGTAAGCACTAGTAAGCAAGTGTAAGCACTATTAAGCAGTAGTAAACAGGAGTATGCATAATTAAACACTGGTAAGCGGGTATAAGCCCATTTGCATGGGTGTAAGCAATATGCACACAGGGTAAGCAATACTGAAGTTAACTCTCTGTAAGCATCTTTAACAAAGGTTAGCAGTGCTTATCCTCGCACAAACCCATGCAAACCCGCTTACAAGTGCTTAAAAGTGCCTTAATCACTCTGTATCCAACAGCCGCTGTTCTGCCCAGCAACAAAATAAACAGCCTTGTAGGTCTTGAACCCAGGACCCTATACACTATAGTTACAGTAGTTAACCACCAAGCCATCACAACAGTACATAAGAATGAGGTATCACCAAACAAATCCTCACTATAGTAAAATCAAACTGAACATGTGAAAGGAATCAGTATACAGTCATATGTTCTATAACCTACTACATAACATAAATATGTGAACTGGAGTATAGAAGTAAGCTCAGGTGTGAGGTGTAATTGTAATAGAGTGTTGAAGTCCCCTATTAAGCACAAAGACCCCATACAGTGTACGTACACATGAATCATGGATACCAGACACATATATATATATATATATATATATATATATATATATATATATATATATATAACATGTAATGAATAATAAGTCAATTCCAAAAAGCAAATATAATGCAAAGTAAATATTAAGCAACGCTAAGCATTGCACAGGCCAGCTTAGTAGGTGTAAGCAATGTGTAGGCCAGCTAACTCAATTTGTCCAGTGGTATACCCCTTTAAACAATGCCAACCTTAGGTAAGCAGATTTGCCCATAGCTTAACCATTTCAAAACCGTCCAATCACAGCAAAGTGTGGGAATTCAGCCCTACTTAAACCCAACAGGTGGGAATACATCTCATAACTGGTTGTAGCTTCCCCTTGCAGGCACCATGTCAGGAAGGGGAGAGGGAGTGCACTTTCGGGCACAGCGCTGGAGCATCCAGGAGTCCAGAGTCATGGCAGGACTCCTTGTCAAAGACTATGAGCAGCGACTGCTGCAGGGCCAGTACCAGGTTCCCAATATAAAGCAGAATCCTGGGACCATCTCACCCATGACCTCACCAGTTCCACTGGCATATCCTGATGCCTCTCAACCTGGAAACATCAAAAATCTGGAAAAGGCTGGTGAAAAATAGGTACAAATCTGTATGCTGATTAATATCTAATTTGCATACATAATTACAAATATCAACTTTCAAATGCAAACTAAAGAACAGACAACCAAAATATGGCACCACTGACCCCCTGCAGCCATTCCAATGTCCCATTACCTGGCGATTTCGCCCCATTTACCATAAACACTAATGTGTGTATACTGCTTTACTTCTACAATGATTGTTTGGATTTTATTTTGACATCTGCTAAACAAAGCAATACTGTCTCAATGAAAATAGACTTGACATTAAAACTTCTCTGTCCTTGAAACTCACATTAATTGAAATAACATTGAAACCCACACCACACACCTCATCCAAAGAAAATGCATCTGGCCAGTGGTGGATAAAGATTACCTTTGGGCCATTTTCAAATCATTGGCCCATTGCACACAAAACAAGAAACATATATGTCTTCTTTTCTTTGATACACCTTCCTGACTTTATTAAGTTATATTCCTTGTACAATACAACACACTTGTTAGAGCACATTTTAAATTTATTGTTTGAACATTTTTCCAGTAGGCTGTACTGTAGGCAATGAAACAAAATGTGTGAACCAATAATGACAAAACTGCCCAGTTCAGAACATTTCCATCATAAAAGTCTACTTCCACACCCACACTATAAATAGAATGACAGTAGTGTAAACCATAGTCATCTTGCACAATTTCTTGCACTTATTTTCAAGTTCAGGTTTTTTTGGGGGGGGGCAAAAGGTCAAAAACCAGGGACACATTTTAAACATTGCTTGTATAATTTTGGAAAGTTGCTAGAATAAAATGTTGTTACTACCATGCATGTCTTGAACCCAGGACCCTATGCACTACAGTCAGAGCAAAATACCACTATGCCAAATCAGCACTTTCCTAAAAAATAAGAAGACTGAAACTTAATGACTATCATTTAGTGAAGTCAGTTCTCACTTCTCACCATAGCTCTCAACCTGTTAGCACAAAAAAACTGGACAAAGCCAATATGGGGGGAATACAAATTCAGTTCTCACTTCTCACTTACCATAGCTCTAAACTCTTAGCACAAAAAACCTGGACAAACAACAAAGCCAATAATGGGGGAATATAAATTCTGTTCTCACATCCCACCATAGCTCTTATCAACTCTTAGCACAACAAATCTGGACAAAGCAGATTATATCTTGTTTATATTTCAGCTGTCGAAGATGACTTTTGGGTAAAGGGCAACAGGCAATCAGAACCCATGCTCTGGGGAACCAGAACTGGGAAAGTGAGCTCCTACTTCAGGAGGGAGATGAAGATGTCCTGTCAATGAAGGAAGAGAAGGACACCGACAGTGTTGCTGGTAAATTTTGCTATAAACTGGCAGTGTTTTTCTGTCTTTCTCATATTATCCCATTTCCCATGTGTATGTGTTTACTATTTCTTTATTTTTAGTCTAGCTGTAACTTACTCTGTCCTTGTTTTATCACCCATGGGGTATGCCCATGAAATTTAAGATTCAATTAAATATGGTGACATGGAAATGCTATTTTGCTAAATCCACGCAAAAATGCTTATCCATCCCTTCTGTTGCCTTTTTATATTGTACACAAGCAAAACTATATTTATGTGGTTCCAGGAGACTGTGGGTGATTTATTAAATTGTATACTAGCTATACTCGCACACCACTTTCTTATTTTGTATGCTGCTTGACAGTACGTGGTTTTGGGTAGAAGGAGAGACAACATTTACCTCTGCCTTACCCTCAACATGTCTGTACATGCACTGTTGTGTTAACGTGCATCCTGCAGAAGTAGCACTTTTAGTTTCTTTAGACAAAGTAATAGAAGTTGCTTGCTGCAGATCAGCACCGGTTCCACACTTACACAAAGAATGTCGTATTGCTTTGCTTCCTGCACCAAATGACCCGCAGTTATGCAGAGAAGCTGGGAGTTTTACATAAAGTACCGTGTTAATGTTTCATAAGTGCCTTTAGTAGGTGACTTGACCATAGAGGAGGTTAGAGAATATGCCCCTATTTTGCCACACCACGCCTACGAATAACCCTGTATTATTGTATATGTAGCAGCAATTACAAACTAAATGCATATACTGTCCATTCACCTTTAAGTAAACCAGGTTTGTTTAGTATGTATACCATGTTCAAACAAGTTTTAACCAAGAGTTAATTATTTTAGTTTGTGAAAAGCTGATCATGACTCGCTCAAAATATATCTCTCTAAAATATGTTACATGAAGATGCCACCTTTGTAGTAGATGCCACAGACATCGTTTTCTGTTTAGAAACCAGGATGATGTCCCAGCTATCACTGTAGTAGTCCTAGTGCTAGTGCTTCTCTGGAAAGGCCTGTTGTGTGCCTGTCTCATACAGTCTTAAGTAATATTGTGGAATCCTTGCTAACTCACCATTAGTCACTCACACACACACACACACACACACACACACACACACACACACACACACACACACACACACACACACACACCTTTGGTAAATCCAAACCTGGAATGGCTGTGCATTTGTAACTCCAGAGCGAGTGTTAAATCCAATGAATTTGTAACTCCAGAGTGAGTGGTAAATCCAAAAACTGTTCATGCATTTGTAAATCCACTGTTGTTCATAGAGCGAGTTATTCCCTGGAGTCTGTGCATTTGTAACTCCAAAACGAAATACACAGCCAAACTCTGCTGTTCATGCATTTGTAAATCCATGGCTGTTCATAGAGCGAGACTCAGCGAGTTACTCCCTGGAGTCTGTGGATTTGTAATGAGCGAGCATCCAAATGTTAACGAGCACTGCTGTTAAAATGAACGAATGGTTCCCGCTCACATTTGAAGCCAGACCAGCTGGAAATTACAACATGAGCTCCTTGAGTTCAATTCCAACTGGCTGGTAGTCCTGACGGAACAACATCATCATGCACATGATGACGTCAGCTCCGACAGCGTGGTATTTAAAAAATTAAAAAAATAAATAAATGAAAAAAATCAGAAATTAAGGGGTGCCACTTGGGATTCGTGGCACACCTTCATTTGGACCCCAAAACTCAGTAAAAAATGAGTAATTCGGTATGGCTGAAATTTATGCCCCGAACTGGTCAGCAGGTCAGGCATCACTATGCTGACCTGAAGCGGTGAATAGGGGACCTCTTGGATCAGTGAACCCAAGAGGCTAGGACGGCAGGGGTGGTCCCAGCTGTGTGTAAGTATCACTCCACTACCTGTTTAACAATTGCCAGCTCATGTATATTATGGATAGGTATGGCTAAATATTCCTCTTATGTCCTTCACAGTGGCAAGTGAGCAGGCTGTGAACCAGGAGGCCCATGGATGTCGCCTGGAGAGGTTGCAATGCAAGGCAGGTTAGTAATACTCTTGCATGTACTGTCATAGGAAATAAATCTAAAAGTATTAGTAAGTTAATTGCCAGTATAAAACCTGCATTGTTTAAGGCAAGTACTGCATACACCAGAGAATATGGCAGGAAGAGTCTCGTATAATTTGTATGTAAATAAAAGCATAATAGCCTGACAATAAAGGTCTAACTGCTGGACTGCATGTGTTTACTCTGGTATCATATGGTAATGTAGATTTGCAATCACTTAATAGTACTGTTGTATTAAGCACTGTTACCCACACTGTGCAACATAAATAAAATGTGTAGGAATAATTCATAATAATCCATGCAACCGGTCAGGAAAAACTCGTCAAACCAGAACTCGAAGGAATGTGTCACAACCCACTCGATGCTAGCAGCATTCCAAAAATTAAAATGACCAGCTGTTCAGTCCAAAAGTAGATTTATTGTGGGTTGTTTTAACAAGGTTGATATGTCTTTATTTTATTGTGTGTACTGTAATTAGTGCTACTATTTAAGGAGCAGGCCTAATAAGCACTTTTGGTTTGATAAAGTCTATATTAAGACAGACAAAAGCGCTTATCTACTACACAGCACTATTTCTTGTGATTTTTACCTAGTCTACGCTATTGTTTTTATGTGGTTCTATTAAACCTACTTTTGGACTGAACAGCTGATCGTTTTAATTTTTGGACTGCTGCTGGTACTGGTGTCTTTCAGTGGTCGGGTTGTTTTTAGTTTCGTTGTGACCACTATTACCCAATAGGGCTTCTAAGTTGTAACTTTTGTTTTATAATTTATTTTCAGTAATATTCAGTTTTCAAAAGAATTTTTGGTTTAGGTTTTAATGTTCTGTACAATTTGTTGTGGGTTATTTTAACAAGGTTGGTATGTCTTTATTTTATTGTGTGTGCTGTAATTAGTGCTACTATTTAAGGAGCATGGGTAATAAGCACTTTTGGTTTGATAAAGTCTGGATTGAGACAGACAAAAGCACTTATGTACTACACAGCACTATTTCTTGTGATTTTTACCTAGTCTACACTGTTGTTTTTATGTGGTTCTATTAAACCTACTTTTGGACTGAACAGTTGGTCGTTTTAAATTTTGGACTGCTGCTGGTATTGGTGTCTTTCAGTGGTTGGGTTGCATTTTTGTCTGTTAACCTACCCAACCTATCTCCCCAAATATACCTACTATCCCTCCCCAACATCCCACTCTCACCTGAAAAAAAGGGCAATCTGTTCCCAAAAAAATATCACCCCATACATAGCTGTCCATTTCGCACGTGTCCACTGGACACATGTAATCTGGTCTAACTGGCATCACAACATATTATTGTTGTCCTCACCCCTATCTCAGGGGTTTGAGTGTCCAAATCTTCATCCAAATTCAGTGTATATGCACAGCTGTTACTGTAGAAGAAATGGGCAGCTATGGACCTTCCCTACACCCTCCTGCACATCCCTAGCTATATTGCCTACTGTCTGTCCCTCTTTGTGCCCCTTTTCCACCACTTTCCTATCAACCCTTTTTTCCTTATTTTTAAAGACATTATTGTGGGGGTAAGTGGGAGTAAACACTTTTAAGCAGTAGTAAGCGGGTCTAAGCCTGTTTGCATGGGGGTAAGCAATGCCTACATAGGTTAAGCAATTTAGAAGCTGAGTATAAAAAACTGTAATTGGAAGTTAGCATTGCTTACCTCCACGCAAACCTGCGCAAACCTGCTTACAACTGCTTAAAAGTGCCTTAATCACCCTGTATCCAATGGCCCTTGTTCTGCCCAGCAACAAAATAAACAACCTTTGCAAGTCTTGAACCCAGGACCCTGCACACCATAGCCAAAGTGATTTACCACTAACACATGTCAGATACACATAACCCTGATGTTTTCACAAACATATCATCCAGCCCAGTTATTCAAACAGTACAGGAAGTGTATTTAAACATACAGATGTAGATGTGTGTGTGTGTATATATATTAATGTCTAAATAGATATAACATATCTATGTGTATATATATATATATATATATACATATATATATATATATATATATATATGTCTATATATATATATATATGTATATATATATATATATATATATATATATAAACATATATACATACATATGGATACATCTATAGATATATATGTCTACATCCATATGTCTATATATATATATATATATATATATATATATATATATATATATATATATATATATATCTATATATATGCAGTGATAAATATATGTAAGCATACATATATATCTATATAGGTATATACAGTCATATATCGATAGATATAAAAGAGAACATAACAAAACCATATATGTCCACATGCACTGTTAATGGGGGTGAGGGGGCCCAAACAACATACATATTGTATATTGTATGTATTGTATGTATAGATATTCCCCCCCCCCACAGCCAAACATGTCTGCCCTGCAATACAGTACCAACTTTTGCAAATCCCATAACCAGGACCTAACACAGCATAGGCACAAGATGTTAACAGTACTCCATCTCACCTGTATGATGTCAGGCTGGTATCAGTAACATATCATGCAGTAAAGTCTGGCTACCATAGAGAATGTACAATGTGGAAGCAATCAACATTCCTAAGATACATATATACAGACACATATATGCTGATACATATATGTGTGTATATATATATATATATATATATATATATATATATATATATGTAACTACACATACACACACACAGATATGCATAGGAAGATACATATGTAGAAGGTGAACACAATACGGAACAGCCTCTATGCCCTTAGTTGCCACCTTACCAAATGGACACTGTATGAGCCACCCATACAAATGACAATTGTTGCCTGCAACATATACCCACAAAGAGGTCAAAGGATATAACACCACACACAGGTTTGCATACATGGGAAAGCTTTATTTGTGTATTAGTACAGTTGTATATGCCATGTCATATAGCTGTTTATACTCTGACATACATATATGTAATGCAACTGTGAAACAGTGATATTAATACAGTAGTCTGGAAAGGTTTACATATGTTGCTGTCCAGGCCGTGGCCTTCAAGCAGTACAATAGTAAAGACAGACTGGGCCACAGGATACCAATCAATCAACAGTAAGTAATGCAGATGTATAGCCAGCAGCCTCTATCTACACTCAGTACACAATAGCTAAGGCGGTAAAGACCTCAGTTGACACAATGGGAGGTATCTGTTACATAACAAGGCATAGCTGACCATCACAATCACACTGACAAACAGGACAGTCTGTATGGCAGGAAGCAGTAGGCCTGCATTTACCCAAGGTGAATTATACATCCAGATACCTTAAGGCAGCTTACCCCTGATACCCCCATATGTTGTAACAATCTATATTAGTTAAGGTGCCTCCCCCCATCGACTAAATAATACAGGACCATATACCACTGTTACATACACTGGTCTCTGGAGTGCATAAGGGCACACATATATTGTGTAGGTGAAGCCCACACATATATGGACACAACCCCATAATATGTGTGGGGGCCACAATAGCAGTGGACTGATGGCTGTAATGGCAGCATGACATACTCACAGCCCAATACATAACAACCCCTGACAGCATGTCATATGTACAAAGTCTGGTATGTAGGTGCAGGACAGAGGCTGGAACACAGGCCCATATATGAAATACTGTTGTCATACACTAAGCAGGTCACTGGTGTTACAGGATAGTCTGCAACATACCCATAGTCAGGAGTATGAAGTTAGAAATAGAAATGGATGTAGCCATGTACTGATAGCACTCAACACACACACTGCCAGTGATATATCTGACACAAAACCTGTGTGGCGGACATACAAAACATAATAGGCACACCTCTGGCCATTAAGTGGATAGGCCCACAGTTGAGAGCTATGCAGACAGACTGCATTCCAAGGTAAACTAGTATGTACACACAAACCCTGTAACACCGGTGCTGTACAATGCATACAACAACACTACTCACACTCTGTCTGTAGTTCTGGAACCTCTTACAAATATGTAGCTGGCCTGATTGTGCAGGTTCTCCTGTAAGAGGTATTGCTTCCTACTGTCTGTAACACTGCTGCCCACACACAGGAAGGATGTCCACCATACAGGAAAGGTAAAGGGACCATGCCCACGTGATGTAGGGATTTATAGTAGTTGGTTGTCATGACAATGGTAATTGGAAGCACTACACAGCATGCTGCATGCAGGTAGCAACTGGAGGACACTGATTGGTGCAGAGGCCATCACCTGACCATGTGCATCACCTACAAAATCCATGCTGCAATCTATTCAAAGCAGCTCAATCCATTTACTGGAGGGAGACCGAGAGAGAGAGAGAGAGAGAGAGAGTGAGTGAAAGGCACAAACAAACAAACAAAAAAAACATCCAGCAAAATATCCAGAAGAGACATCATTCTCACAACAGGTATGTGAAGTATATATGCATGTAAATGGCTGTAGTACTTGGTCCATAATAATGAGATAGATAATGTGGAATGATTTATATGTGCCATCAGGTGTTGTTGTTGTAATGATGTTCAGCTGAACAACTGCTAAGGACAATCTAGTCTGTCCCTGTGGGTAGTGGGCCATACCCATCAACTATGCAGAGCAGCACTGACTAAGATGTAAGCCATCATAGTGTGTATTGTGTAATGGGAAGCATGTATATTACTGTGGCCAATAGCTGGTGGTGGAAGTAATGCCATAATGATGGACACGTGGGTTCCACAGCTCACCTCTTGCAGGATACCCAGGTTAACCTGTATTGTAGCATGCAGGAATGCCATAGGTGTGTAATAGGGCTACCTACAATCTGGCCCTACATATACCTCACTAATGTCAAGCTGTGTCCATATGTGGCACCTGTCTGTGTTGCAGCAAGGCAGAACAATGCAGCTATGCAGGAAGGTGTTGTGAGATTGTGGACCTGATGTCTGAATGTACCCCATATATAGGTATGCATATATATATATATATATATATATATATATATATATATATATATATATATATATATATATATCTACATGTATGTCCACAAATATACAGATATCCATGTGTAGACATATATATAAACACATATATACAACATCATATATATCTACACATATTATGCATGCCTACATATATACAAATATACACACAAACATATATGTATGTAAATACATGTCCCCTATATTACCACCACAGTGCTGCATGCTATGTGCGAGGGAACAGCACACATAGCAATACACACAGATATCTACAGCTGTCAGTGTGTGCAACATGGACGGGTATGTCACATGTGAACCCCTTGTTGGGACCACATTGCCCTTGTCTGTGAAGTATGGAATGGGAATATGAGGAAGTATGGCAGGTATAGTTGTGGAGGTGGTCAGGGTTGGTAGATATAGAGGACAGCCTACACGGGTGGTATGAGACACATGTGGTGGGTAAACACCCTGGATGGTGTGTGTGGTCTGTGATGTGGATGCCCCATGGGCCCCAATATGGACACAATGGGAACAAGCCTCCCACCCACTGCTACTCACAACAGCAGTCTACGTCCCAAAGGTGCCTGGCCTGGAGGCTGACCAGGAGGAGCATGTGGGCCCTGTGAATCTGTACTGGGTGCCTCAAAGTGATGTAGCACATCCCACATGTGTCTGTGGAACCCGTTATGGAACAGACCCTGGACCTGACCTTGGGGACAAGATCATGACTTTGTGTGCCCCCAGGGGGGAGCATCCTCTGAGTTGGTTCCACCTAAAGGTATTGCTGGATCAGTACATGAGGAGCCCCCAGGGTGGGTCACACATGTGATGTGGCCTAGTAACATGGGCAGACGAGTTTGGAGAGGTGGTTCTGCTGGCCAATAGTACATATACATGCTATTGTGTCACTGTTATAGAACATATATCAGTAGTAATAGTCGACACAATCCTGGAACATGTCTAACAGCATGCATAGATAACCCCAATAACACAGAATGTCAGAAGTGCAGCAACCACATAGCAAGCATACCACAGACATAAATGGAACCATAGTGGCCCTGACAATGGCATGCAGGTGAATAGTCTGTAACAGGCCAGTAATGATAGTGTCCACACACAGAACATGGCTACAAACACATTGCACAAAGTGTGGTACAATACAATATCTGCCCCACTGGTAGGTATGCTGTAGCCATACCTATTGAGTTGTGTGTACAGTTTGTTGTCACTGATATGGTGGGGGGGTGACAGTGATGTGTATTAAGAATTGTGGTAACCTTGCTGTATGACTTGCTCACAGTTGTGTCCATCTTTATGTTTTTCAGGCAAGATGTCCTATGGAAGGCTTCCAGCATACTCAGCTGCTGAGAATGACACTGTGGTGAACCGCCTCATACAGCACTATCCTGTTTGGTTGGCCAGGCCACCCATGATCAGCAGGAGCAGAAAGACCTAATCCACAGGGTCACTGATGTCGGACTGCACAACAGCAGTTATGTGCAGGTCCGGCATCATTGTTCTGACCTGCTTTGCAATGCCCGTCGGCATGCTGCTGCACTCCAGGGAGATCACCTCACCACAGAGGGGGGCCATGCTATCCATCCCCCCCTGACACATATGGAGGAGCTCCTAGCCAGCCTCGTGGTACCTGCTCGTCCGCATAGCCACTAACTGCTGGACACCTTTGTGGAGGTGGGTGCTACCCACACACCGGCCTAAGAGCATGCAAGTAAAGCCACAGAGCACATCAGTAGACTACTGTTGCGTATACATCTGCATCTGTACAGGTAGATTATGCATATCTGTTATGTCATAGATATAGTTTGTTGCTGCATAGTATTGATAAACAGATGTGCATATGTGGTAGTATTATGGACATGTACTACTGATGTATTGTAATGCTGCACCCACCCTGTAGCAATACCACAGGTGTGGCCACTGACTTTGCATCTCTCATTCTCTTATGTAGGTCCCTCCGGTATACCACCAAGGCAGCAACCTGTAGCTGGTGAGTATGGTTTATGTAGATGCTTGCCAATACACCGGGCATGTAATGGCTATGGTATATTCCATGCACACATCTAACACACATACCCAGAATGCATGCTGTACATGTGCACATACTGTTGCTGTTAAATGCATGGCATCACAGTGGTGACCATGATGGAGTATTGGAAGGGTATTTCAGACACCTGCAAGATAACTAACATCCTGCCATTGTGGAATGTGTCCATAGGGAGTAACATAATGGTGGGAGACATGGCCTACAGTAGGGAAATGTTTGGAACAACACCCATATGCAGTTCAACACTAGTGTATATACCTGTAGGACAATGGCAACTGTTGCAGAGTTACACTAAGGCATAAGGTATTACTGTGGTCCACATTATCATCTGGGACTAGGCTGTAACATGTGGTGTTCAATGTATGGGACACTGCAAAGTGACACAAATGTGTAGGCCTTACTTGTCAAGCATCTGCAAAAAGGCTGAAGGTTGTGGGGGTGTCAGCATAACAGACCAGTGCACTGCAGCAGGGATTCTAATGATGCTAAGAATGACTGTATCTGCATATAGTCAGGTTCAGGAACTGTGGCAGACATAACCCTACCCCCACAGCAATAGTGACGGCAGTGTGTGAACACCAAGGGATGTGCATGTGATTAGACCTTGCAATCATGCAGATTAGGGGGACATGTGTAGGGCAGACTGAACATACACTGGCAAATGCAGATGGCCCATGCTAGTATACCCCTGCCAGGAGTAGTGACTGCTGTAGTACACATAACAATAGGTGCAACAAATTGTCATGATAAGGGTGTGCACACATATGCCCACATGGAGTGTATGCATCATGGTCAGCATCTGCACACCTAACACATTCCGTAGACACTGCATGTGAAAGTACAGTACATATGTCACATATCGGGCCCATGTACTGTTAAGATATGTGGTGATGTGGTCCCATAGCAGATCAAGGAAGGGTGCATCATATCAATAAGAGTGTGTATACCCCCATAGCCATGGTATGCTCTGATGGTTGTCAGTGTAATACTATTGGATTGGTGATACACGGTCTGCTGATGCTGAGAGCTGTAAATCAAACATCAGGTATTCACAAATGACATCTGTCACATATCATCCCAGGTATGTGTTGCTGAAAAATATAGGGGCTGTGAGCATTATAGCTGACATAACTGACACAGTACTACACATTCAGCAATGGGTTGTACACCTGTGAGGTGTGGTGCACAGTACATGGCAGGGTGCAGAACAGGTGCACAGCAATACTCTGTGTATTGGTGCAGTGGTATTCAGGGGAAGGGGCATTACCTAGTGACACAGCACATTCATCACACACATGTATACTGTTGCTAGCATGGATTGACTATAGCTGTACTGCATGCTGTTGTGTACCAAATGTTATGCATGTTGACAGATGGGTAACAGGAGGACTGTGTGTACTATCATTGTGCAACCTCACCTGTATGTGTGTGTGTGTGTGTGTGTGTGTGTGTGTGTGTGTGTGTGTGTGTGTGTGTGTGCATTCTGGTGGGTAGTTAGTTTGTCTGTAGGATCACTCTGGAGAAGTGGAGGGAGGTTGATGCATGTATGATGTGTGTGCATGTGTGTGTTTGTGTGGGTGGCCATGTATGCACATGTGTGATTGTGGGGTTATTCATTAAGCAGTACCTCCCTTTGGGATCGTGCAGTACATGGACATGGACTGCCACATTACACACCAGGAATACTTGTCATGTATGTAATCACAGGACAGCTGATAGTATAATAAGGTCTGTAGCATGGAACAGGCATTGAGAGGGAAGGTAGACACCAGGTATACCATTAATATTGCATTCAGCAGAGAGGTGACCAACAACCCACGTATGCAGCACTACAGATGCATTGGGGAATTACTAGTCAACACCAGGGAGTGTATCAATATATTGCAGTTAACACATGATAGGCTGATTGAGCAGCATACTGGCATGTACTGAGCAATACATACAGATGACACTCCAGTGCTTGATATTATCGAGTGAACATAGTAGCCCACACATATACGGGCTATGTTCATAATGTCCGGACATACACAGGGTGAACACTGAATGACAACAGTGAGGCCATCAGGTATCAATGAGTCAATGAGTGTATGTTACCAAGTGTGATGAAGGATGGGGAACATATGGAAATATATGTGAGACTGTCTGTAAAGTCACAGACAGGTAGGTATTACGGTGGTGTGTGTGTGTGTGTGTGTGTGTGTGTGTGTGTGTGTGTGTGTGTGTGTGTGTGTGTGTGTGTGTACTGTTATGCAATGCTGTACAGGTTTTAAAGTGCGTTTATTGTTTTCCCCCACAGGTGGTGAGGTGGGTCAGGGTCCCTCCTGCATGCAATCTGATGTTGGTGTCCATACAGACACCAAAGATGATGATACTACTGTTGAGGCACAGGAGGGGTTGTCAGGGGCCGAAACAGCACCATCATTTGACATCCTCGTTTTAGCCACCCCAACGTCGCATGCAGTTTCAGTGCCTATACATACCCCATCACCAGTGGCCATAGCAGATGAACAGCTGGCGTTTTGTAGCAGTTCACAGGAAAGTGTGGTGACCATGGCTACTGTGTCTGGTCACAGCAGGCATAGCCGGATGGCTGGCAGGGCAACACATAGGCAGATGCCCCAGGGTGCTCATGGTAGGGCCACTGGTCATCATTCCCCTGGCAGATGTGACACAGCTGGTACCAGCAGGCACATGTTTCAGGCTGTCATGGCAGTGCAGGCACATATGGAACTTTACACCAGACAGGGGCTGAGGCTGCAGAGGGCTGCTCTCACATCTGCAAGCGGCAACGCCTGTGAACTGGCTGGTGCCATCCGTGTGTTAACTGAGTTCATGGATAGATGGTCTGGTGGGATGATGGCCCTCATCGACCGTGGTCTGTCCGTGCTTGAACATGTGGTGGGAGTGCAGCGACGGCCATGTGGACATAGGCCAGCAATGCCAACAGCTGGCAGTCAACATGGACATGCTAGGACACCAAGGGGCTCCTGTAGTAGCAGTACCAGCCCCGGCACTGCAAGGGGGCTCTGTCCACACCACACCACAGCAGGCCATGAGCATGGAGGGACCTGGTTCCAGCAGACATTTGTCATCATCAGGTGAGAGTAGCACATCAAGACCTGTACCTGGACATGCCCATGGAACCCTTGGCAGGCACAGTCCACATGTCTGTGGCTGGAGGCAGTGAACTGCACACCCTGCCAGGTATGGTCTGCAGCTGTCCATAAACACCTGTGTAGGGCAGCCACATGGCAGAACTGTGTGCATACATACCCACACACTATATGAACACATGTAGGGCAGCCCCATATGTACACACACCGCATCACCATGCCCAGTTCACCTCATTACACCCCTCACCCACACACATGGTGTCAAATGTATGGCCCACCCTCAGCCTCTGGCAAACCAACAACACACCCTGTGCATATGATGATACCTGTGCCACATCACTGTCATCCATACCATTGATGCAGGGACAGTCTAATATGGTTCTGATGCATGTATTACAGTGTACCACAGTACTGCAGTGTAACATGTTGTAAGGAGTATAGTGTAATGCATATATGTCAGGTAGTGTAGCCATCCAGCAATGATGCATTATAGCTGTAACACTGGTGATTGTAGTCTCTATAATGATATCCATCTGTGTTGTAGGTGTACATGTGTCAGCACAAGGATGGTCTGCAGTCATATTCCACAACAAGGTATGGCACTGTGGTGACACCATGGCTGTGACATATCTGGGGTACAGTTGAACACATGTCACAGGTTTATATAACAGTTATTGTCTGTACCACATGGACAAGTGACCCGCTGGGTTGTGTATAATCTGCAACCTGATGTAGACCCATCCACATACATGCACACTCTTACTTGGCAACACTGGGACTAGACCCCTACCTAGGTATGTAGTGATACTGAAGTGTGTGGCTTTCATTGCACACACCACAGAGCATTTAGGGAGAGGTGTGTTCCAGGTTACATGTTACATGCAGAACATCCCCAAACATGTACATTTTGCTAATGGGGGATGTAATGGGTGTATATGGACAATACATAATGTGACATACCTTCATATACACATTAACAGACACATAACATGCAGACACACGTCTGAGAGACCTGGGCCTATCGCTGCTAACTAACTTGACCGTGCGTCCAATGTGTTACAGGTAGGCTGCACACAGCATATGTATAACTTGCCTGGATTGTGGTATCAGTTACCTGGATGGTTGCTGGTGACAGTGGTAACCATAACGTGGTACATGGGACATATACCAGATGTACCTTGGTGTAATGACAGTGTACACAGCACCCACATCCCCCAGTGGGTTTTGTACTCCCTGCAACCCATAATGACACTCTGACATACCCACCATCACACATTGGCCATGACTGCGATACAACCCATTGTATATTCCGACAGTGGTAGTACAGTAAAATGCATCTAATGCATATGCCACATGCATGTAGAATGTTGCATTGTCATGCCTCATCTATGGGCAGCAACAACACTATCTGTACTATTGTGTGGCAATGAGTATTGTAATAGGAGTATGTGGCCTCGGAATGCTGTACCCTACAGATATACGGACATGTACACATACACACACTTGCCAGAACACAATGGGTATCCCATGCCTATCAACCCATTTGTACAGCACTGTTGTGCTAATACTGCAAGGCTCATGTAGCCAGTATGAAGAGGATCTTAACAAGGTACATGTAATGTCCCATACAGCAGCAGCCACAACTGACTATGGCAATGGGTGTTGTGGTGGTTGTGAAGGCCCTCATGGAATTCCCAAGTACATGTGTGCTAACACACAGACATTGCTATACTCAGTCATGCACACGTACACATGTGTCAGTACTGGGGTGCATCGCTGCAAGTGGTTATAGGTGTGTACCTAGCTATTGTCCAAGGAGAGATGGGTTGTGTAGGGGTTGTGTGTACAGTGGTATCCTGCCACCTGCCATGTGGCAGCAGGCAATCTATCGACAGACACTACTGTGGTGACCCTCAGGGTGAGAGTGACATGTATCAGCCAATCCTCCAGGTGCCTCCTGCACATGGCCACTGAGGTAATCAAGTTGACATATATGCAACATGCATTACAACACATGGTTAGTGTCTGTAATGGAGACCTGTACCCAAGCATGTTCAGTTGACTGTGGTAGTGTAGTGGAGGACCCATGACATGTGGTGTGTACAGGGTGTTATCTCCTATATGTGCCAGTTCTTACACAGCTGGGCAGACATGTCAGTGTCAATCAAGCTTAGGTTGTCTGTACATATGCCAGCTGGATACCTGCCATCTGCACATCTGTACAGAGACTGACAGTCATCAGTTTGGCAAGTAGCTATGCAGTAGGATGAATGTGTTGACAGATAGATGTTTGACAACAATATGTATGCCATAACTACATGTCAGAAGCCCTCACTAACACGGGATGTACAGACGGTAGTCTACAGTTGCATTCCACATGTTGGACCATTACCCAGTAGAGGTTATATACTGTGACACAGCTCACACACCAGGGATACAACAGGGAGGCCTGAGAGACCAGCTATGCCTGCAGGTGTGCCTGTTGTTAGTACTACATTTAGCACTCTACTCTTGCCTGGGTAAGCACTGTCAACAGTAGTACTGCCATGATACACTACATGCCAGTGTGACAGCATGTGCCCTGGGCTACTACCCCTGTATGTAACACATTCACATGGATAACAGAGCTGTACAGCCCTCATATATGTCTGTGTCCCACACATGACACTCACACCCCTTGCTACTGTAATGACAGCACATAGGCGCATCTATTGTACATGGCATTACATACACTTATTATAGATGTCATTACCCTGCTATGTTATCAGACTGGGTGGTGTGAACTGGTTACCAGGGCTAAGCCATGCTTAGCAGGTTTCAACAATGCTGCAATATAACAGTTAAGCTGATTTGTGCACTGGTAAGCAAAGCCTACACTGTGTAAGCACCTGTACATTTACCCATAGCTTAGCACCGCTTAGCTTCATGCAAACCCATGCCAACACACTTAAAGCTGCTCAAAACTGCCTTAACCCCTCTATATCCGACAGCCCTTGTTCTGCCCAGCAACAAAACGAACAGCCCTTACAGATCTTGAACCCAGGACCCTGTACACTATAGTCACAACACTTAACCACTATGCCATGACCACTCTGAAGACAACTGTTGATTTCTAATACATCTGTCAATACACATATTGATTAGTATTGAACAATTGCCTTTACTTCTACAGTTGTGCAGTACTTGGTATTAATTTCACTGTTGCATCATATATGTCATTTTACCATAATGTACACATAGCAGATATATATGGTGAGATACATCTGGGAGGGTGTACACAACCGTGAGGTTTACACATGACAGCAATATGGATATATACATATAATAGGTTGATATATGTCTACATGTGCATACATATGTATATTCATACATATGTCTGTATATAGTGCAACATATATATGGCCATGTGTACATCTCTTCATATGTACACACACACACACACACACACACACACACACATATATATATATATATATATATATATATATATATATATATATATGTAGATATATGTATATATAGCTATATATGTATGCACATCCTATGTGTACAGATATGCCTATTTATGTAGATATATATGTAGATATCTATAACTATATGTGCATACATATCCATTCTGATATACCTATTACTGTCAGTATATATGTAGATATCCATAAGTATATGTGCATATGTATCTCTATCTGTATATGTGTAGACATATATTGCTGTGTATATGTATACAGCTGAGTGTTTATATGTATATATATGTACATATACATATCCATCTATGTATGTCGATATGTATATGTGTATATATCTATATAGATGTATGGATAATTATATATACATATATGTTCACCATATGTCCTGAACATGGAGTGAATCTACACCTCAGCCCCACTAGTCCCATCCTCTTAGTGCAAGGGTATGTTAGGTATGTATTGCAGGTATATATGTAGACTATTGCTACTGTGATAGGGGTTGTCTTCACAGACATGTTGCGTGTGGGAGGTCACATCTGCTTTTAACATGTGCACCATTGACTACTGACAGACATCCTAAGGACATCATAGTACAGTACCACTGCTAGCACAGTAATCCTGTGGACTACAGCACAGATATGGCCAATAAATGTGGACTGTCTGACACACTCTGGTTAGTCCAGAGGTATACACAGAACCCCTTAGTGCAAGACATGTGGACCAAGCCTGACAATGTGGATGTTAACAGCCATGTAGATGGGTATATCACGTAAATACTGGTATACATTTGCCTCCATAGGTTATGCATTCACAAACCCCTGTCTGTCCTGACACATAATAACCGCTGGTACAGAGGTGCCATGGCCACATACTACCCACTATTTAGTGACATACATCTGTACAGCATCCCACTGCTTTGTCTGACATACATGACTGTTATGGTGGCCTGGCAGCAGTACATCTGGCAAGTATCTGGACATAACATCACACTGGGTAAGTACACTAAGCTGCTAGGCATGTAACAAAGCACTGTGCAGGCTACATGCAGACTGCCACAACACTGGCCTACATTTCTTATGGGGGAATACACATGTACCTGCATATATAGCAGGCTCTACAGGCATGTCACAGCACAGAGTAACAGACACCTGTGTGAAAGTGCATAACCACAACCAATGTGAACACAGCCATGACCACATATGGTAAGCTAGCGTAATATTACAGTATATGAACTATTTGATCAACACCATCCTCATATGTGCCACTCATACACTAACCCTACATATACTGGGCCACTACACAGTGTCATCTGATGCTTATCTGTGGTATGGGACATGTGTGTGTTTGGCCCTACAAACATGTAAGCTGATAGGGTAACATACAGTGGAGTAGCATGTTACATAAGATAGAACAGGACCAAGAGCAATGAGATCTACCACAGTCTGTACACAGGCCAAGGTACATATTCACAATACACACACTGTCTACAATCACCATATGTACACAGACCTCATTACTGTACACATAACCACAGAATTCCCAGGTGATGTCCTCAAATAGAACCCCTACTATACATAACATATGTAGCAGTCTGATATGTCACTGGCTTGGTATCAGATATGATGTCAATAAATTATGGTGTACAGAACATATGCACCTCTTACTGCATGACATATGTACAACAGTTGACAGAGTTGCGGCTGGAGGCACAAACACAGGGCCAATATTGACATGTTGCTGTGATAACCTCATACATTTACTGTTGTAACAGGGTTTGTTGTGACATATGTCCTATGAGGGATATGAAGTCAGTAACTCTCCAGGCTGTCACCATGTACTGACTGCAATCCTCACACTCTGCTTCTGCAGTTCACAGATAGGTGCTGTGTGAGTAACACAAAAAAAAAAGGCACCACACACTGCCCAGTCTGCAGATGACCCTACAGATGGGGGTTTCCTCAGAAACATAGCACTGTCATGACAGGTATTAAAACATGTAGACCAGCCATATCCACACAAACCCTGTTAAACCAACATTACTCCAATTGCAGAATAGCAACACTTACAGTCTGTAGTCATGTCAGGCACATCCCCCTCCTGTGTGTTGGCCTGTTTACACAGTGGATGTTGTTAGAGGTGAATCCCCAATCCATCTGTGATGCTGCTTGCCAAACACCAGATCTAGGTCCTGCTCACAGTGAATGAAAAGGCCCAACACCAACATGATGTTCCTAGATATTGGAGTGTGTTTCCATGCAATTGGCTATGGGAATGTTACCACAGCTGTTCCACATGCAATCAGCTAGAGGAGGACTGCGATTCGTGCAGAGGCCTTCAGCTGATCATGAGCATCACTTACAAAATGCATGCTGCTGCCTAAGCAAAGCAGGTATAGTTCTCCACATCCACCTGAGAGGGAGTGAGAGAGGCAGACAGAGGCAAAGATAAGTCAGGGAGAGGGTGGGAGAGTAAAACCTAAGCACATTTGTGTCACACACCTACCAATACAGGGTAACAAACCCCTGACTGACTATGTATTGCTATCACATGTCTATGCAGTTATTGGATGCGCCATATAGCTTACATGTTGAGGAGCTCTCCAAACGTATATGTGATGGTGAGTGACATCTGTGACAGTGATATGGTAGCGATACGGTAGGTGTAGTACACGTGCCTGTCCGCATGGACAGGTGTCAGGGTCAACACAGCCACACTCTTTCTGGGACTCACACACATTGACACACTTGGCAGGGTCAGGATTACACCTCCTCACTAGTTAGTTTGCCACAATACAGTACTGTGCAGGTATCACATGCACCACAGGGGTTATCCGGAGGTTATATGGGCAAAGGATATGTGGAGGTGTCTCACATCAGACAGCATGCTTCAGTATGCCAATGGGGGTTGTAGTGAGTGTGAATGTGGTCAAAAGCATCATACACCACACACACAGACACAGGGAACCAGTACTGACATGCATGCGTGCATTGCTTCATGGGTGCATAGTGGTTGACTGTGTCAGAAGGCTATACAAGGCAAGGTGAAGGGTATTACCTTGGCATCAGGCCACATGATGATGGTCTGCAATGTGGTGTTTGGATTGGCTCACACAGGTGGGTATTGGATTCACCATCCAGTCACCTGGGTAACCATTGATGGCACCGCAGGTGTTGCAGGTGTCCAGTGGGGAGCATAGTGGAGGCACACTGTCTGCATGTACATCCATATTTTACTGATGGATGGGGTGCCATGCCCTCTGTCATCCACTACAATCACACCATGGTTACTATCTGTGCGCAATATGCATGGTACTACCAACATAGCACTTGCTGCCTAGGCAAGTGTGTTTGTGTATGAGACATGGGGTGAGAGTGTTCTCTGTGTAATAGAAGGGTTGCTAACATTGTTCACAGGCCTTGATGTCACATGTAGGGGTACGGATTGCCACCCCAGCATCTCGGCTATTTCAGATATGTTATCCTTGTAAAGTTGACATTGTGACAAATAATAGGGCCATCATATAAGACATTTGCAAAACCAAGTCCCACAATGAGTCCAGTTGTTACACAGTCACAGCCACCTCCACACAGGATATGAATGACAGACCACACACACACACACACACACACACACACACACACACACACACACACACACACCTGCCATGTCTGGGATTAGAACTCCTACCTAACTAGTTTATTACACTACAGTATTAAGCAATTATAGGACACACCATGGAGATTACTGGAATGCTCTTTCCCCAAAGGTGTATTTCACAGTGAATGACATCAGCAGAATTGTCAAAGCAGGGTATTTGAAATGTGAGTGTGACTAGCCTAAAAAGCATTGCTCCCTACACAGACATAGAAACACACACACAAACATCCACACTTGCCATGTGTAGGAATAGAACCCATACCAATGTACTATGTCACTGTACAGCATTACGTTGTTATAGGATGTGACACAGAGATTACTGGAGTATTCCTTCCCCAAAGGAGTATTTCACAGTGAATGACATCAGCAGGCTTGCCAAAGTAGGGCATTTGAATTGTAATGAGTGTGACTAGCCTAAAAAGCATTGCTCCCTACACAGACACGCACACAAAGACACACACAGTTGCCATGTCTTGGATTAGAACTGCTACCTAATTAGCATATCACACTGCAGCATTACCCAGTTATAGGACGTGTCACAGAGATTACTGGGCTACACCTTTCCCAAAGGTGTATTTCACAGTGAATGACATCAGCAGCCTTGTCACAGTAGCACATTTGAATTGTAGTGAGTGTGACTATTCTAAAAAGCATTGATCCCTATACAGACAGAGACACACACACACACACACACACACACACACACACACACACACACACACACACACACACACACACACACACAGTTGCCATGTCTGGGATTAGATCTCCTAGCTAACTAGTTTAGCACACTACAGCATTACACAGTTATAGGATGCACCACAGAGATTACTGGGTTACAAATTTTCCAAAGGTGTATTTCACAGTGAATGACATCAGCTGGCTTGCCAAAGTAGGGCGTTTGAATTGTAGTGAGTGTGACTAGCCTAAAAAGCATTGCTCCCTACACACACACACACACACACACACACACACACACACACACACACACACACACACACACACACACAGTTGCCATGTCTGGGATTAAAACTCCTACCTAACTAGTTTATCACACTACAGCAATATGCAGTTTTAGGATGCACCACAGAGATTACTGGGCTACTCCATTCCCAAAGGTGTATTTCAAAGTGGATGACATCAGCAGGCTTGCCATAGTAGGGCTATGGGGTGGGCAGTGTGTGTGCATGGGCCATAACCCATTCATCTAGAGGTTGACACACCACATGCAGGCACATGCAGGGTTATATTCCGCAGGTACGTGTATACAGCTGCTAGATGACTACTGCCTTGTACAGTCATGTTGCATAGTTAGCACTTGCACCACATAGTCTGTAATGCTGATGGATACCAGTGGCTAATTTCTACAGAGAGTGACATTTACACATCATGTGGTTGTAGCCATTTGGCTGTGTGCTGGGTGGGACAGGTCTCATGATGGATGGCTCTTTGTCACAGTCACTCTCTTCCACACAGTATGTCTACTTTTGGCATATTATAGTCTGTTATCCTTGGAAATATATCTGTATTCCTATCCAGTATGTGTGCAAAGCATGACTGGTGCATACTGAGGAGTGTATGCACTAACATCTGCAACTGTCAGATATGTACGGTCCACTGTTGTTTTCAAACATGGGCTTCATTTGTTTAAGTGTGTGAGCATGCCCAGTATGCCCTTCTGTATTGAATGTGTGGGTCCATTCCAGGTAGTTTGTCCTCCAGTGCAGAACTTTGTGTTGTACACCTACAGGTAGCAAACTGTTTCTGCAGGGTATCCGTAGATCATTTGGCAATATGGGGTCAAACTGTGCAAGGGATAGTGTGTACTGTAGGTGATTGTATCTGTGCTGCTTCTGCTACAACGTACTGGTGTTAGCAGAGATATTCAGACATGTGTACTGTTATACACTGTGATGTTTTATGTCCTCAAGTACTGTCAGGTGGACATTCTTGCTCACAGTGATATCCTGGGGAACAAGGGTGAATGCAGCTGTGTCCGGTATTGTGGACAAATGCCTCCATATTCATGGAAAGTTATGGAGGGGGAGCTGCAGACACTTGTTGCTGGGTCTGTGTATCTGGCTCAGCACCGTGGTACAGTGCTGGCAGAGGATCCCATACTTGTACAGCCATCGACATGACAGTATGGCCTTATCTTGCTGTGGCAATACCTCACAGCTGTACAGATTCAAACAGGTTACCCAGAGGCAGGGGCCATAAGTCAGGACATTACCCCTATTGTAGTGTATGGGCAGGTTTGTAGCCACCCATTTATGTGTTTGCAGTCAAGGATAGTGTGTGCATAAGGCTGTGTGTCAGACCTTGCACATTCCATGCTGCCCATGCTCCCATCTCCCCTCTATTATTCTATCCTCTTCCATGCATTATGCATACATTCTCTGATACTTTCCCTAAGGTTATCACCTCATCACAGCTGTGTTTTGCTGTTGGTCCACAGTTCATGCAGTGGGACATGGTGGACATGTTACTGTGGTTTGTCCACATGGCCTTGCATATGGCTTATGTGGAGTGTGTTATGTTATTTGGGTGTCCATGACATGACATGCATTGGCAGTACATGTGAGACACAGGCCTTTGGCAGAGGCCTGTAGGCCATTTGGTGGTGATGTGGGCCAGCTGTGGCAGGCCATTGCATTCTGTCAGTCCTACAGTCCCAGACCGCCATACAGTATATTCTCCTGGGGTGACAGGGTAGGTGTGCTAGGTGTTCATGCCAATACTTTCTATCAGTATTGATTAGGTGGTGTGGATGCTGACAGGGTGCTACCTACAGCTAGGGACACACCTGCATGGGACACCTGCACTGCATGCTGCATTCTTTTGCTATTGTCATATACAGATGGGAGTCATATTGTACCCATTTCCAACAGCAGGGATACGACCAGAGAGGTACCTGTGGGTGGTGTTTGGGTGAGCTGGGTGCATGTGTGCTATGGGCAATACTCGCATCTGACACACAGAGGCATGTGCAGGTACATCAGCTGTTTCCCAATACATCAATCCTATCACCTTTGTGATCTGCAAGTGTTCGGGCAGACTACACAGGTATTCCATGCTACAGACCCATATAATGTGATGCATACCTGTATGTACAATTCTAAGGGTGTGTCCATTTCACAGTTACACATTATATACTGTATGTCTGGGGTACTTTCCCCTGTGTACTGCTTGTATATCTAGCCCAACAGCCATGCCATGCCAATCTTTCAGATGGTGACACATATTAACACCATACATTTACAATGGCTTACTGCTAGCATGTGTTATACTAGTGGGAATTGTCTTTGGCACTGCAGGTGTGAGGACTTGGCCCAATCATCAGCAGTAGTGGGCAATGGCCACCAGGTCATACCTCAACATGCATACATACTGACCACTCCCACACAATATGAAACACACACCAACCTAACACACACTTACCTGCATATTGTACAAATGCTACAATCTATCCTGTTACCTTGGCCACCTCTGGGCATCTGTGCTCCACTGGTATTATACCTACACATACATGTTACTAAATTTCTACATAGGATTAGGGGGGCACACCTGACTGTTACTACATTTCTACATAGGATTGGGGGCACACCTGACTGTTACTACTGTCTACATAGGATATGGAAGAGGTACACCTGACTGTTTCTACATTGCTACACAAGATTGGGGGGGCACAACTGACTGTTACTACATGTCTACATAGGATTGGAGGGGGCACACCTGACTGTTACTAAATTTCTTCATAGGATTGGGGGGGCACACCTCACTGTTACTACATTGCTACACAGGATTGGGCGGCCCACCTGACTGTTACTACATGTCTACATAGGATTGGAGGGGCACACCTGACTGTTACTACATGTCTACATAGGATATGGGGGGCACACCTGACACTTGTACACATTTGCTATGACTGTACTGGTATGTCAGATACTCCATTTCATTCTGTTTTCTAACCTACCATGCTGACTAGAGACATAGCAGTGTACTACAGGTCTTAGGTTTGATTGACCTACGTATCAGTTTCTGACTTCCTACCTTTTAAAACTAACATCTCACTACCTGACCTGATGTAGTCTGTCTGTGTAGGCCTGGGGGGGGGGTTACCCATAGGCATCATTCAGATGCCTTGGCACAGCCCTTGTTTGTGTTTGTCTACACCTGTTCTGCTAGCTGAGACTGTTGTTGGGTATATGAACCTCCCTGACTGGCATGTGTGTGTCATATGGACACACATGTGGCCCAGCACATTTCCTGCAGTGGGTTTTGTCACCATGTGTAATACTGGCTACTATGGAGACACCAGTGTTACAGATCTCATGCTGCCACTATAGGTGTCTACTATCTACTGACATCCCATTCAGCCATCCGATTCCCTTGCATGCTTACATCCATACCATAGATACATGTAACAACACATACTACTCCAATCAGCAATTAGTAAGGAGAGTGACTTACCTTGTGGGTGTGCCAGTATTGAGGATGGTGCTGGGGCTGCCTATGTCGGATGCACATAGTACACTCCCTATACATGGTTGTGCACTGGTAGAGTCATGTTTGCCATCCCTTTTACTGTTTGTGTGAGTCAGAGAGAGGTGTCATTCCCTGGGTCCCTACTGTGTCAGTGTATGTGCTATGCGTTGCCTCTTTGCCAAGGCCAGGGCATATTGGGCACACCTCCATCTGCCAACTGGGGCAGACTCAGGTTGTTCCTCCTCTGAGTCACTCTATGCCTGTGCAGGCCTTAGCACTGGTGGGGGGCTGTGTGGCCCTGCCCCATGCTGTTCCTGCTGCAGCTGTTTCCGCAGGATCATATTGTGTAGCATGGCGCATATGATAACAATATGGGTACATGTAACTGGTGAGTAATGCAAGGCTCCATTGGATGTGTCCAGGCACTGGAACCATAACTTGAGCATCCCAAATGCATGCTCTATTACGATTCTGGTCTGTGCGTGTGCCACATTATGGAGTTCTTGTTTGGGTGTGTGTGCACTTCTGATGGGTGTCATCAGCCACCACTCCAGTGTGTAACCATCATCCCCCACTAGATGACCATAAGGGATGTCCCCATTGGCAAATCTCTAGTACAGCTGCATCAGATGCCAGATGTGGAAATCTTGATAGCTTCCAGGGCACACACATTCATTATAATGCCCTGGGCATCGCACACGACCTGGCAGTTGATGGTGGAGAAGCCCTTGCGGTTGATGTAGACCCTACCTCGCTCACCAGGTGGTGCTTTGATGTGTATGTGCATGCAGTCTATAGCACCCACCACCTCAGGGTATTCTGCTATTTGGTGGAAGAGACGCATATTGCTGGCCAACACCTCACGGGTGTTGAGGAAATATACGTGCTCACTGGCTTGTCCTGACATGGCATCCAGGAACTGGTGGAATACCCTGGATGCTGATGCCAGTGAGATCCCCATGATAACCCCAGTTGGGCTTTAGGAGGTACCTGTGGCTAGTATTCCTAGGCCTACTCATACCTTGGTATCCATTGAGATGGGTTCCTTTCTGTTACTTCTGAGTGTCAGGTGTGGCTGGCACAGCTCAGCAATTTGCTGTAGGAGGTCCCTGTCCAACCTATAGCACTCCACTATCTCCAGCTCATGCAGCCCCGGGTAGGTTACCCTGGGTCTGTACACCCTTCTCTGTCTCCTCACTGTGGGTTGGTCAACAGCATTTTCATCCTCACCACCCTCAGCCTCTTCCATGTGTTGATGTCTGATAGCTGCTGCAGCCCCTATCATTTTATTGTTTTTGTTTGTTAAAAGTTCCCTGCTTGTATACACCAGTGGTGTAGAGTATTAGAGTATGTGGGAAAAAACAGAGGGAAAGGTGTTTACATAGTTTATAGTAGTGTTCTGGGCTGGGCTGGTCTGCTGCCTGTGTAATTAGCTGATTCTAATACATTTCACCTGCCAGCTATGCTAGTTCTCCTAGATTACCTTCCTACTGCTGTTTTCCCTTCCCATTGCCTTCCTGTTTAAGTCCAGGGGTGCGCTGCGCAAACACAGTGCTCAAATGTGCACAGAGCTGCTATTTCCTGTTTACTTTTTTTTTTCCCTTTAAAACTCGGTGTATGGCGCACACACCCACTTAGGCAATGTAAAGAGTGCTAGGCAGTCTCAGACACACACCCTTGCTTAGCTCTGCAAAGCTAAGGGCAAACCCGAGCCACAGGGCTCCAATAAGCTTACAGTATGCCTGACACATCCCCTTATGATTTCAGCTAACTCCTAGGCTTGCACCAAGCTATTCCTGCTCTTACACTGTTGGGTGGTGACTAGCATGTAGGAGAAATCTGGGATTCAGTATCATTCCCCTCATTTGCATAGGATTGCCTGCTGATGCATAGTTACAGGTCCCACACTAAGTCTCCCCCCTTAGCAACCACTATTCACTAGCCATGTTGTCTTCTGCCTGCCATTGAGTATAATGGCAAAATAGTGATTTTGGTTCAAATGCTTATTTTAGTTTTTTTTTTCTTAGTTTTCGCCCGATCCCGTTTGCGCGCCGCTGTCCTACGCTTAAACAGCCGAGATCGGCTAAAAAAAATAAAAGTTGATTTTCTTATTTTTGCAAGTGTGTTCCATGCAAATGGCCTTATACTTGGCCATTGGCATGCTTTCTACATAATATCCACCCTTTATTTGGAGCTGTCATGGCTCCATTTTGTAGTTTGCAGAAATGCACTCCGTTACCGGCGGAGTACATTTCTGCAGATTACACTAGTCCTGCATGGCTGGCTTCCAGTTTCCTGGATCACAAATTCACCTCATTTGCATGGATTTCTCCTGTAAATGGAGTAATTTGCATACATGGGCTGAGTCCATTCAGGACTAGTGCAGGAGCGCTTGTGCACGTTCCTACAGCTTATTCCTGGATCATACGGCAGACATATTGCCTGCTGGAGCTCTTGCACTAGTCCTGCACACCGTGCAGGGCTTGCTTAATCCGGGGGTTAGATAGTATGTGGGTAAGTATGAAGGAAAAGTACAAAATAATCAACTCAATAATGACCCAAAAGGTTTTATGCAGAACTGTAAAATAAAGCAAATGGAATAAAAACACCACTGAAAAAGAATAAATAGGTACATTTTTGAGAAGTATTTATGATGGCCCTGTTAAACATAACGAAGATGCTGAATGGATGGAAGAATTAAAACATACTGTAAGGAGCTGTAATGTAGATGACATGAAAAGGGAGAAGTAACAGCCAGAGAAATTGATACAAAAATTAAAAAAATAAAATAAATAAATAAAAGAAGCACCTAAATGGAAAACCTCTGTCCCAAATGCAGTACCTAACGTCTGGCTAAAGGTATTATTAACATCTTTACAAAAGGATATTGCCTTATATAAAAATTACTTATATATATATATATATATATATATATATACATATATATATATATATATATATATATATATATATATATATATATATATATATTTATACATCTTGAACAGACACCAACTTGGTTAACAACAGGAAAAACAATACTCCTAGTTAAGAGTCAACCTGCCAGTCTTCCTAAGAGCTACATATCAACAATATACAAATTATACACTGGGACTGATGCAGACAGAGTTTATAGTCATTTAGAAAAAAAATCCAATTATGGCAATAGAGCAAACATGTAATAAAAGAAAGTAATTCATATGAAGCAAAGGATGATTTATCCATAAGAGATAGCTGCAAAAAGGGGGGGAATCTAAGTATGGCATAGACAGATTACAAAAAAAGGCATTTGACAGCATCCCACATTCATGGATAATAGAGTCATTACACATGTATAAGATATTCCCTGTGCTGATCAATTACATTGCAATGACTATAAAACAGTGCAGCTAAGTCATCACAAAGGCAAGTTATTTTTTTCCAAAAAACATCTTTATTACATTTTTACATATGACATAGACAATCTTACATTTATAGAAACAAAATGACACCATTTTGGTTACAAAATTTATACATCACAGACACCATTGAAACAGCTGTAGTTGCAAACATTATACATCACTTATAATTTATCTAGTCATTGTCAGTTAAGAATTATATGGCTCATTCAAATCCTTCCTCTTAAAACATTGTTCCTTCTCTGCATGTATCGTTCCCACAATTCCCATTTTTTTCCTGTGTAGTTTGGTCCTTCCCTTTTCTAAAAATCCCAGATCCAGTTGTTTTATCTCTGATACTATATTCACTACTTCTAATAAAGTTGGTTGAGACTTTTGATTTCCATTTTCTAGTAATTGCTTTTTTGGCAGCCACCATAATTAGACTCAGCAAGGCTTTACTATGTCTAGGCAATTCAGATTCTGTATCATCGCTTAAATAAATCATCTCCCCAGTCAATCCAATCTACTCACCCAGCATCTCCAACAGAGTGGTCACACAATGGCAAATTATTATCCTAGGAATAAAAATTCAAAGAGGTGATTCTTTGTTGCCACTGTTGTTTTGTCTTGCCTTAACCATTTAAGCTCTTTACCTAATAGGTTAGGCTATGTTTACAATTTCACTTGTAGAAACTGACCTAGTCTAAAGATATCTTATCTACTTTTTGTGGATGATTTCAAATCATATAGCTCATCAGACAAGAATTTGAAAGTATAACTACAAATTGTTAAGACTTTCTTAGATGATATACGATTAACAGCTTCCAGTGTATAGAGTTACCTGGCAGACACTTGGGTTACAAGAATGATTTAGCCACTCACTCTTAGGAAGTAATTTCGGATTTCCTGCATCAGGTTGTGGAAGTTAACATATCGCATGCACTGCATCAGTGTGAGCATTCTCCTCCTTATCCTCCTGTTCTTGAAAAAATAAATAAATAAATAAAAGAAAAAACAGCCACCTCCCTGGATTGGCTAGAATGGTGACAGGTGATCCACTGTTGCTGTACAATCCTTGGCTCATACATGAAGGCGGAATGAACCAGCAGAGAAAATTAGAGCATTTAGCTGCCCAGTGGTAAACAATTATCAGTGGGACAAGCTATGAGGAGTCCATTAGACTGATTAGTCTTGATTGAAGGACTATGGGAGAAGGAACGCTGGAATAGTTATTAAAAATGACTGAATATTTACATTTTTATTTTGCCCATGTGACTTCTTACCCTGTTAGGTACTTTATTAAGCCAGTCACATCATTAAATCCTGCTTTCAGCATCCATTACTCAATCTGTAGTAGGTATAATGCCCTGTCATTATGATATGTTACTTGGGCATGCATGCCAGAAGGATACCTCCTGCAAAGAAGAGCAGATAAAAGACTGTCTTCAGTTGATCATATGTAGCCTGGGTTTGACTCCCTCATTCTCCATTTACTGACTTTGTAATATTCAACAAAGTCCTTAACCAATGTTCCTAGACCACTCTTAAATATTGGCACTTCAATCTAGTAGGTTTATCAAGTTAAAATAAAATGACTGCAGCTCAAGTGAGAGCTATGACTTGTCTGTTATTTTGCTCCAGCATGGTCTCCACCTTCACTGCATCTCTGATTGTTTAAATGACCATATTTAACCCAACATATAACCATGTTGCACCATGAAAAATATACTAGAATTACCTTTCTAACAAGAAGCGCATTAAAATTGCCAGCTGTTTGCCATGCAACTCTCTCCTGTGGTGCACACTGACACGTTGAGTATATTGCTTTCTGTCTTTTTATTTCCCTCACTGGACTCTTACTTATGTATTAACATTTGAAGTACAGCAGTGAGTTAGTTGCTTAATATACTTTTATCCTTCATTTTTTCTTTCTTCTGTTCTTAAGTACAGAACAAAAGTATGTGAAACTATCATGCTAGCCATGTGACCAGTAGCTGATAATGTTAAAATATGACACTGGGGAAAAAAAATCCACAAAAAAGAGTGCAGAAAGTGAGAGTACTGAACTGGCTGAAGCTGCTACCACAATGATGTCATAGCACTCTTTCAGTGGTTAGGGCACTGATCAAAAAGTGTACATAATCTGAGTGATAAATACCCATCCATCTAGCCAGCCATCCATTCAGCTTCTACAGCTGGTTTTATTCATTTCAGGGTGGAGGTGAGCCAGAACTGGCATAAGTGAACTTTAGCCCCCTCCCCAAAGAAATCACAACATTATCTGAGAATTTCAGCATTTTATTTACTTTTACATTCCCAACAGCATTCCCTATTTGGTGCCATTAAATGCACTGGATATCTGATTTATAAGGGGTCATTGATGCCATCATTAAACTCCAAGCATTCATTTTATATTAAAATTATTAATTATTAATACTGCATTACAAACCAAACCTTTAAAAAGTCTCACAATGCACACACAGTATGCGTTATGTTTTTTCACACCAAATTTTGTTTTTCTGCATAATTGAGGTGGGGATATAAGGGGTCATCCATAGATTCATACTATGCTAGCTGCGTTGTGGGCCTTTTTAAGCCTAGACAATTAACCCCTGTGAGAATCAAACCCTGCAACTTGTGTCTATAAGCTAAACACTTTAACCATTATGACAACCTCCCACCTTATATTAATAACAGCATCTCTTAAATGCATTTATTTGTAGCACTACTATAGATGCAGACTTGTAGTGCAGGGCTAATATCATATTAACAAAGGCAGCTGGTTGATTGGAACCTTTTCTGTAAATGGGACCATACACAGGCTAGTATGCTGACATTGATGGACAGTGTTGGTTTGTGGTTATAAACCTTTCCAGTGCTGCATGGAAGCCTGGGACAGTACATCTGGACTAGGAAACTGGAGTAATGGTCTCCATTTCCAAAAAGGGGAATAAAGGTGTTCATTCTGTTTATATAAGGACCACAGCCATAGCCAGCCTTAGGCATAGGCCAACTAGGCAGCTGCCTAGGGCCCCAACTCTAGCAGGGGTGCTTTTCCAGTATTTATTTGGTGTAGGTAGACCAGTATAGGGGCACTGGGTGGTGTGGTGGGGGGCGCCGTGGAGTCCTTTCACCTAGGGCAGCAGTTGACCTAAGGCTGCTCCTGACTACAGTCCTCATTTTCACTGGGGAAACCTATGGCAAGAAGTTGGGAAACAGATTTCATCTAAAATCTGAGACCCTGATTCAAAATTAGGATCTATATGTTCTACTGGCTGTAGAACAATTTTGCAACTATTTGACCACACACAACTGGGGTCATGAGAGTTTGCTAGTTGTAACCACAGGTATTTTAGTGATCTAGAAGAGAAACAATGACAGTTTCATACCGTAGAATGTGCTGTGTGGGTGTTGCAAGAGCATGGGGTCTTAGGGCTTATATATTAGGAGTAAAAGTTATGTCTCTGCTCCTGACATTAAGTCTAGTAAATTCAAGGAGCCCATAGGACTCCAGCAGAGGTGTTTTTTTGTCTCCTCTCCTGTTTGTAGTTCTCAAAGACAGGAAGGCAAAGTACAACTAATGTCTGGAGAATATTCGGTCTGTGGAAAAGAAGTCTGCATTCTTGTTGTTTGCAGATGCTGTCCTCCTGAGTATGACACTCAGAGTACACTGTAATGGTTTACTGTTGAATGTGAAACAATTGGGATGAAAATTAACATCTCCAAATCAGAGGTCATGGTTTTGTCCTTAAAAAAGCACTGTTCTCTACAGGTAAGGGTGAAACAGCTACCTCTGATTGAAAATGTCATATAAAACTCAGTGTGTCTTTAAGAATCCCATAAGGCTAAACATACATGTGGATTGTTATGTGATGCAGGCTCACTCCTCAGATGCTGTCACACTTGAGTCCTCATGGGTGCCTGCATTTTTCTATTAGGCTAGTAACAACATGAAAAAAAAAAAAAAAACTAAACCGACAGGTCAGAACATAGCATGCTGCATAGCATTTAATGGATATTTGGTAATTATTTTTTTCTTACTATAAGTGTCTTATGGTGACACAATGTCAAAATCAAATGGATGTTAATTTAAGAACTGCAGTAAATGACAACTATAAAATGTTTCCACTAGACCATTAAGATAAATCTGGACTAGCAAAAGAGCGTACCCTGAGACTTAACAAGCATAGAACAATGAAATAAATGACTCCTTAAATGAAAGACTAATGACATCTTTTATCTTCTTCCCCAACTATGCAGAGTCAGGCTGTATTTCTTCACTTTTGCATTCACCCATCCTGAATTCCTCAGTTGCTCCTTCCAGGTACCCAAGAAATTACCCCTTACCAAATGGATCTCCAGCTCCTCAGGAACTTAATCTCAACAGTACTCTGTGTTAGGCCCAGAAAACAGGGGATCTAATGGGGAGTGGACCAGTGACCATAGAGCCTGGGAGCCATCATACCTGCTGCAGCAGATCAATTACCATAATTGTGGAGGTAGTTACTACAATGATATCAGGATTTCATCACCAACCTTGTGCTAAACCTGAGGTGTCCTGCAAGGACATAAAAATTTATCAAGGATAAGAAGCATGTGTGAGTAATAGCAAACCAAATACCACACAAATAAGCTTTTATCCCAATTTTCTACAGTCTTGGACAAAATGGAAGATCAGCCGACTTGCCTTCCCTCTGTTGCCAGCCTCATAGCATAATAAGCAGTGTAGCAATTGCCTGATGCTCAAGACAATCAACCACTACTTACCCCATCACAACCTACCTGTGAGTGATGCTGGAAGCATTACTCTCAGAGAAAAACATGGTCTGTAAGAACAACACACCTTGGCAGCATACCACACAAATAAATGCAATATTATCATATGCTGAGGGTGTAAAAAAGTCATTGCCAAATCATCCAAGGTCTAACAAGACTAGATCTCAGTGGAAATTAAAAAACACAACATGTAACTGTCATATTCATAACCAACACTCTCCAGGAAAAACTTATCCTAAAGCAAGTACACCTAATCTCTGTTAATAAAAATATACTGGTAATCAGTGACTCCATAGTAAGATACCCAGACTCTGCTTTCACAAAACAGGACAGGATAAAAATAGGGTGACAGTGTGGTGTATTTCAGGTATCCAGATCTCTGAAGTCTGAAAGGCCCTCAAGAAAAATAAATAAGACTACGACATGGTCGTCCATGTGGGTGTAAATGATCTGGCACAGAAAACCCCGCAGGATATGCAGACATATATTTCAGAGCTCTCCATGCATGTCACAAGTGTAGGAAAGATTCTGGTACTGAGGAAAATCTTTCCTTTGCTAAGAATTATGCCAAGGAAAAAAATAATATGATAGATTTCAACAAATGCTTGAATAACTGGTGTCATTTGAGAGAAATATAGTATTTGTTAGCATGATATGAACTGGTGCACAGCCTAATTGCTTTATCTGGAAAGGCTTGCACCTCTCATTCCAGGGCCTTTGCATACTAGCTAAAGCCTTTACTGTTCCATAGTGCTCTTTTTAGGCAGAGTCCAGCTAATGGATCTACCAACCTAAAAACTGTAAGAAATGAAGGAGCAGCGACTATCAATGTGGTGCTGCTCCACACCATGCCTCCCAACCTCTTAGTGCAAGAAATCTGGACAAGCCATAAATAATGGGGTCACAAAGCCCCAAAATAGGACAATTTTTAAATATTGCTCCTACAAACTTAGAAAGTTGATAGCATAGCAGGTTGTGTGCTGGCATGAAGTTTCTGAAGAGTATGAAGTCTAAAACACAAATATCTGTCATTATTTTCTGACTTTAATCGTTAATGACTTGCCAGTGATTTGCCAGAAAACCACAATTTTATGAAAATCAGACCAATAATATGAGGCAAATATCTGGACATTCTGCGAAAATCTGTACAGTTGAGAAGTATGCTTCTACATTAGGATTCTAAATAAATTGCCTAACTTTGAAGCCCTCCTGCATCTGGCACGTGTGTGTGTGTGTGTGTGTGTGCGTGTGTGTGTGTGTGTGTGTGTGTGTGTGTGTGTGTGTGTGTGTGTGTGTGTGTGTGTGTGTGTGTGTGTGTGTGTGTGTGTGTATAGTATTACTGAAATATGTTTTAAACATGCAGAAAGCAGCCCTTCTATACCAGGGTTTGCATCTTCCATGCTCCTACACCCAATGGAAACTGTGGTGGAGTATCCATATTTGTTAAAGACTGCATTACCTCGAGACAGATTCCCGGACCCACAAACTGAACTTACAGAGATTCAACTCCCTCTTAAGTAAAATTTGCTATCAGATGTATCAGCATGCATCAGCCCTCCAATGAAACCCAAAATCCATGTCCTTTTCTTACATATATTGGATGAACTCCATATATACAAAACCTCTGTCATCCTGGGAAATTTCAACTACCTTTCCATAAATTGGGAGACCTATACCTCAAATGTAGGCTATACCCCAAAATTCCTCAATTTCATAAATAAAAATTCACTGGATAAAATAGTCAAAGAGCCTAGTAGAAGACAAAATCTTTTTGACCTGGTCCTTACAAATATAGTATTTGTATGCATTATCCTACTGGTATACTCTTCCCCAGTGAAGTCTGACCACAAATTAGTACCCCCTCATTCTACATCCCTGAACCAAAAACTGCAAATATTATAGCAAATATACAAACTTCCTACTATTTCAAGATGAAGTCTCAATGTTCAAATATAACCATTATCCCTCAAAATGTGGACACTGTGGTATTTTTCCAGATAAATTTTATGCTCAGCTATAAACCTGAATATGGCTGTTAGTCCCTACCCAAGCTAAACAAAATGAGGAGTATAAGGCACAGACCACCCTGGGGGTAGACATGCATAAATAAGCTCATTAGAGTATATATATATATATATATATATATATATATATATATATATATATATATATATATAAAGACCCACAAATCAAGGCAAACATCAAAAGGTTATCCAAGGTACTGAAAAATGCCACCAGGTAAACAAAGGCTTCCCATGAACATAGTCTGGCATTGGACACTAAGGATAATTACAAACCCTTCTTTATTTACATTAGGAAGTTTAGAAATAACACCCAACATTTCTCTGAATATATTCATAATGACCCTATCTATTCTGATCCAGTGTATATCTCACATGTTTTAGCAAAAAAAAAAAAAAATCTGTGCAAATTTCACCCTAGATACATCTATTTAAAATCCACATATATCTAATGATTTCAACCCCCCCAATCATCACAAAACCAAGTTGTTAAAAGAACTCTCGAGAACAAAAAAATACATCCTGTATAAGACCAGATAACATACCAGGAGGCTTGCTGAGCAGCACTAAGCATGCACTGCTGGACTCACTCTGACAGTTATTGATCTTAAGCTTATCCACTGTCTTTGTCCACAAGATTTGGCACACAGTAGGTGTCATGCTACTCCACAAGGGCAGCCCCACCATGGACCTTGGGAGTTTCAAACCCATTAGCCTGATGAGCCTTATCTGTAAAGCCACAGATGCATTCATAGAAGAAGAATTGCAGTCTGAATGTCGCTTGCTTTTACTCATCTAGTCCTTGAGGCATATGTACAAAAGAAAACTGCTACATAGGGTACATCTGTAAGTTTCACAAGTCTATGTCTCTGAAGCAAAAGGGTAATGCATTTCATAGTCCTCATTGTGTATGCAAATAAATAAAAGTGGAATAATAACCTCCAGCAGCATAAAAAGATAAGTAACTATGTTTAGATGAATATCTCAGTCCCCCATGTACCTAGAGATAGGACAGAGATAGCTATGAACAAGTCATACTGCATTAGTTCTACTGACAACGGGTAACCTAATAATAACACCTTTTAACATAGCAATAGAAAAATTATAAAAAATAGGTACCGAATAAGAAATATCTTGTAACTACATGCAAAAAATAATATGTACTGACACATAAAGTAAGAATACATTACCAGCACTGATGACAAAATCAGAGAATGTTTCAAAGCAGAAAGTATCCCATTAACGTAATACTGCAGATTTTATCATGTCTTATACCGCCAGTCACTCTGTACTGTAGAGAAGCAGCGTATTCCACCCCCATCACCCTCTGTACAGGTTAACTCACTCATGCAGGCACTTCTGTTGACAGAATCTGGGCATATAAGACCCACCACAGGGTGAAGATCTGGGAAAAAAACAAATAAAATTATGCTGCTTGCTAATGTTTAACAATCATGTGAAGTGTGTTTTTACCTATCTTGCCTTTCCAATTGCATTCTAAATCATTGTAATTGGTTGTTTTTTATTTTCCATAACAAATAGGGTTACCACCTGTCCCACTTTGTGAGGGACAGTCCCACTTTGGGCAGTTGTGTCCTGACAAAAAATTGTAAAAATGGCAAATGTCCTGAGATTTTAGGTCTACATTTCTGATGTTTGAACCAAAAATGTCCCACTTTGGCCATTTGAAAAGGTGGCAACCCTAATAACAAATTTTTCATTTTTTTATAAGTGCTGTAAACTGCAATGTTGGGTAGACTTCTGCCCATAGTTCTTCTTGACTTTGTGTCATCATGTTTGTTACCTTGATGACAAAAAGTTGGGCTGTGTAGTAGTGTGTTATTAAACAGACAAAGGAAATGAGGTATTAGCTGTTTTTTTTTTTTTTTTGCTATTTCATTTTTTTGTCTAGCATCTTGTTTTGCCAGCAAGTAGGATGATATCCCTCCATGAGGTGGCCAGTTATCATAAGAATGTAAGTAAGTAAATACATTGTAAGTTTGTGTGAGTGGCTCTGATCTACCCTGATTTCAGTAGAATGCCCACACTTTTGTTTTATATGTTTGACTGCTCCTTGTAATATGTTTGATTATCTGGTAAATCACTAAGGATTGCATTCATTTAATCATACAATATAATACAAGTACATGAATGTTTTGTACCAATGAAAATTTTTAGGATACTGCATTCCTTTACTGTTTCTGATTCAGAAACTGGATGCCTCTGACCCCAATGTGATTCCATAATGCTAACAATAAAGCACAACGTCCTCTACAGGACTGAGTGGTGGGTGGATCACATTGGTATACCTGAGGGTATGTTACCCTGTGAAATTTAATGAAAAAATACAGACAACCACAGATTTTGTGTGTACAAAGTCAAATAACTAGGTAAACCCTAATGTATAACACAAAAAAATAAATGATTTCATGGCTTGCCATTTCAAAGATGTGCACACATGATCTTTTATTGAATGTCACATTCTCATTTCTTCGTCTCCTGGTTAATTGTTAATGTATAGTGCACAACCTTTAGACATATGTGTGAATATAGGGAGCAGGGAGATGTAATATGACTGCTTTATACTTACACAGTACCAGTTCATGCAGCACTGTAATTATTACTCTCTGTACAACTGAGCGAACTCCAGCTATTACTTTCTCAGTGTCATGTACTCTAATACTAAGTCAGCATTCTACCCATGCCAGTATTTTACAACATGTTCCATGCATAGTCATCCCTCACCACAAGCTTATGTATTTATTAATTTACTGGGACAGTCCCAGTGGGTTTAGCACATTTTTGGGGGGGACACCCAAGGTGGTAGTCATACTGACTAGGTGAAATTGGGTCAGGACATTAGGAAAGTTCTCTTACTCTTTTCAGTGAATATCATGGGATCTTTTAACATCATCTCAGATAAATGGGATCTTGGTTTAACATCTTATCTGAAGGATGATACCTCAGGAGTGCAGCACCTCCATTATATTCCACTATAGTGTCATTAGTGAAAAATCAGTCCAAGCACTTCTGTTCTCCTCAGCATCACAAGTGAGAATGTTTCTCGTTAAGCCAATTCCTGTACAGGGCAATACTGAAGAGCACATAGAAATCCAGGCAGCCTACAATCATCACAGCTCCTTGACCCTACACTTTTATCAACCAGTCAGAATGAAAGTTACAAAATAGAATGATTATATTTGCATGGCAGCACATCCTCTCCAACTCTGGAGATTACTGGCCATAGCTGACAATAGGGTTTTCTCAATAATAATCTCCTTGTGTGATTCATTAAAGTTGCTGCCCACTGAGGCCATATTAAGTGATTTGTAATTTCCTGCGCCTTCTCTAAAATAAATGTTTAAAAGATGCTGTTTAGATAATTTTAGCTATTTAAATGACAGCTAGGTTTTGCCATCTCAAAATCAGTCACTTAGCTTATCTGTAATGGAAGTACTATGATGTATGGTACATCCCAGCTTTGCACTTCAAACTCAAATAAAAAGTTGTACATTTCTTAACAGGATGTATCAATGAGAGGGAATTTCTTTGCAACCAGGAAGATTTTATTAATAGTTTGTGTGTGTGTGTGTGTGTGTGTGTGTGTGTGTGTGTGTGTGTGTGTGTGTGTGTTTGTGTGTGAGTGTGTGAGCAAGCTGAAGGAATAAACTAAGTAAACTGGCCAGGGATGGAGTACTCAGGGCTATGACTAAGGGCACAGGCAAGAAATAAAAAAAGGCAAAAAATGAAGGTCAGTGGGGTTACATATGGCTGTAAGACAAGGAATTAGGGCAAAGATAGGCATGCAAAATGTGTAAAGGAGCAGATAGATACAGGGAAAAGGCACAGTACAAGTAGAATAGGGGAGGTACTAAAACGACTGAAAAGGAAGTAAAGGCAACAGTTGTAAGGCAGTTAATGGAAAGGATCAAGAAGGGAAAAGTTATTTTAAGGATATAACAGAAAGGAGGAAGGGAGATAATTAGGCAGGTTGAGCAAAGATGGAAAATATGTCACAGAAGACTTGGAAAAGACTGAGAAAAACAGTGGTACTGAATGACTACTTTGTGTCATTCTTCACAGAGGAAAGCAACGAGAGGGGTCCATGCTGAGACGGAGGGAAGCAGGGAAGAAAGAAGAAAACAATGGACAGGCACACCAGTATAGAAGGGAAGGGAGTGGAGAGGGAAACGGATGTTAAAGAACAAACACAAGATAAGTTACCCCTCACCAGTCTGCTGGCAAATCACCAGGAAAGGTATCTGAGGACTGGAAGACATTAGTATGGTAAATTTGTACAGCGAGGGAAGCAAGAAAAATCCAGGGAACTATAGGCCTGTTAGCTGGACAGCAACGGCTACAAGACTAATGAAGGGATTCCTGGGGAAGGTGGGTAGTGGTTCTAGAGAAAAGCAGTCTGCAGGACAAAAACAAACATGGATTTATTCTGAAAAAGGGCCATGCATCAAAACTGTCTCATCTTCATGATTGGGTTATGGGAGAACCTAATAGAATTGTACCAGCAGATATGGTCTCTCTGGACTTAGCAAAGCCTTTGGCAGGAGGCTGACAGGAAAACTGGAGGGGCTGGGGGTAATACCAAGACTGAAGAACTGAACAGCTGCATCTTTTAATGGTAGAATACAATGGGTTGTGATCAGACAGAGTTGTTATTGGCAAGGGAGAACTTTTATCTCAACTTGACGCAATAACTTTTCCACTCTATAGACTATCTCAAATAAAATATTTTGGTTCATCACTCTCTCCATTTAGGAACACCACTGTCTTACTCTCAGTAAAACCAATTAGTTAGCAGTAGTACTTGGTTGATTTCTCTTCCAACTCCTTCATCTAGAAACATCCTGTCTTCTTCTCTTGCAGCAAAACTCACATTAGAAACGTCCTCCTAGAACCTCATTCTTACCCAGGCCCAGCTCTACAATGAAGTAAAAATGTCATAATATTAATTATCGCCAGCATTGCATTTTATTTATTGTCATTAACATTGTCATCAACATCATTTCATTATCACTTTCCTCTTTGTCATGCCTTCATCATCATCATCGTCATCATCATCATCATCATCATAGTTAATTCAGAGAGAAACAGTTTATTAAACACTTTTCATTCCGGGACTAATCCATTCAGTGTATAACATACAAATTCAATTTACTGTATGGCTGTCACTGAGGTGATTCATATGACAATAATTTATTAAAACTCCATTATTACACCGTATGTCAAGCAGTATACACTTTGTTAGAATTTTTTTTATTTTGTTTTGTTATGTTCTTCTTGGAAATAACTTTATTTATTTATTTATTGATTGATTTATTGTCTGAGCGACCAAATAACTGATTGTGCTGCATTCTCCATCTCTTTATGTACTGATATTTACTGCAGATTAACAAAAACATACATACCCACTAGAAACTTTTCTCCCCACAATTCAGCATCAGAAGGGGTTACCAGTGGTAGACAACTGATCCATTCAGGTCTATTTCAGGCTTAGCCTGGGTTTGAAAACACAGTACAAAACAGAAGGATAATTTGCAATGAATTAATATAGGCAAGGATTGAACTGACAGTGTAACATCAAACATACAGTTAGAGACTGTAGGCATACCAACTTACAACACAAGTACAGTGATGAGCAGATGTATACAAAGAACAAATATATGCAACATGATAAAGATTCTATAGATAGGAATCTAGGTAGCAGATAGGAGGTGCTATAGGGTTAATCTATGATACATTTGGAAAGCAGTGGCAATCTGCTGATTTAGCGAGGTGGTTGATAGTTTTCCTTTATTGCGGCAGAGTGACTGAATCTCTAAAGAGTGATGGTATGAATTCCCACCATTTGGAATGTAATAAGAAGAAGTTGTGGTTGCTGCTTGATAAAATGTACTTGTCATATAATAGTTACATTATTATAATATCATTATGTAATTGTATTGTAATAAGTATAAATGTAAGAGGTTTAGAAATGGGAAAATGGTGGGGGTATACAGATATCACAAAATGAATCATTATGGATGTGTTTTGGCGAAATGGAAGTGCTAAAGAGAAAAATGAGAAAAGTCTTAGGAGAAATGGATTAACAGACACAAACATGAGAACGTTTTTTTGATGTCTTTTAAGAAGACATATTATACAATTAATACTGTTCTATTGTTATATTTAGTGGGGAGGAAATTGTTACCAGATGACTTGTAAGTCGGAATGTTGAGAAATTGATTTACAGACTCTGTGTTTACTGATTGCTTCTCATTAGAAAGGGAATTATTTACTGGAAAAAAAAAAAGAAAAACACATTAGAACATCACAAACAATGTTTTTTTTTTCCGTTTTGTAATTTTTTTTTTTTGTTTTTGCTTAAAAAATTAAGTTAGACAACAGTAACTAGATTATAGAGTATGCAGAAAACTGAGTAGATGACTCTCATAACACATAAAAGAAAGAAAAGTAGCAGTGACAATTTGAAGGAGCTAAAAGAGGGGGTTATTTTGATGAATTTAAGGAAATGGAAATTGAGCAAAATGAAATGTGTCTAAATCTATGATGCAATTGTTTCAAATAATATTCTATTAAGAAAGATTAGGAAAGTCTTGGGAAATGGCCAAAATATCTGCAAATGAATATCTATGACTAAAGGATATGTAAAAAAGTTGAAACCCATTAATTAATCGAGTAATTAATTTTCATTCATTCATCCATTCATTAATGGAAATTAGCTCATAAAAAACTGCCAGCTGGGAAAAGGTAAAATATGAAACATTAAATAAAATTAAATGTTTAGTCGCGGGGTGTGTAGAAGTTTAAATTCTGTACCATGTGTAAATGATTACGGCTGAAATAAAAATGTGTGAAAGCGTGTTTTAGAATTTTAATGCAAAATATAATTTCATAAGCGTTACAGGAGGAACAATGGGAAGCATAAATGGCAGGATATGATCATGTTATGTGCTCTGGAAAATGTAATTACTTAGACCCTGCTATGTATTGTACATTAAGGAACTGAAAGTATTCTGGTTAGTAATGAAAGTGTAGAACATGTTTCTAAGAATTTAATCTGAATAAAAAATATTATCTAACATTTCTTTCACTGGGATATATTTTGAATACTTCATATGATGTTTTAATCTTACTATTTCTTTTTTGTTGCTATAGAACTATTTTATGATATGTCTAATAAATACATTCCTGCTCTTTGAGATAAATGCCATGTGGTCTGTTACATCCAGTTGAGCTACTACCAGCTCAGGTAGACAGGATCTGAAGTACAGCACCTCAGGGGCGCAGCCCACATCTTAAACTGCACTTCAGTGGTAGCATTAGGAGAATAAACCAGAAATTAAAAGAGCTGATGTGGGGATGGAAGCCGCAGCCTTTGGCCTTCATAGCATCATAGACAGGAACACAACATGTTGTGGCAGTACTATTGGCAAAGACTGCAAATTGTGCAACACAGCTGTGAAATAAGACATTAACTCTCTAAAAAGATTTTTACTTAATTAGTTGTATTTATGTATAATTTTGGTAGTATGCTTTAATATTTTGTGAAATGCAGACTTTCTTTTATTTCTCAGAGTCTAAGAGATTACTGTACCATTACTGCATGGATGATGTACAAAACAGGATCGCCTAAGAGAAACCAACATAAAACCTTCCAGCTGTATTCTTGACAATTCCAACTCACTGGAAAAAAGTGTAGAACCTTTTGGTGAAACTCCAAAAATTAAGTCTTTTTTCGGTGGGACAAGCCTCCCTGCACACTCAGATCCTGTTACTTCAGTATACTAATTCTATGGATGTGTCTATGAGTGTGTTGTGTGTGTGCTGTTGTTATTGTGGGGAGGGGGCAACACACATTGTAGACTCACACAGAGTTGATGTTGTCCAGTTTATTCCCAATGAAATAAGAAACTGTCAACAAAACAAGGAAAACAAAGATTGTTCCTAAACCACATAGCTCATATGATGGCACTCCCACTTATTACCATTGATTCTGTCCTTTACACCATAACTAGTCTGGAATGTAGCACCAAATATTTACACAGACACACACACACACACACACACACACACACACACACACACACACACACACACACACACACACACACACACACACACACACACACACAAGACCATCAGTTATAGTTCCTTGTAGGATTGTGTTTACTTCAGATGTTTGCTTATGATCAAATGAATGACAAATGCATAAATAATGACTTGGAAATGTATTTAACTCACTGCTGTGAGATTCATACAGTGCAACCCACTGCACTCCCATGCCACCCAACCTCTTTGTTCAAGAATGAGAGACAAAGATCCAAAATCAGGAACACATTTTAAATATTGCTGTTATATACATAGAAAAGTTTAGCAAACATTTTCTGAAGGATATGAAATCTGAAACTTGCATATCGGTCATCATTTAGTGGCTGCAGTCTGCACTGCTTGGCCAGAGATTATCAAATATTATCAGGAACAAAAAACCAATATAAGTCAAAGTCAGAGACAGTTGAGATCTGTGCCCCCTGCATTCAGACACACACACATCTGACTGCATACACACATAGCCATACACACACCCACATGCGCATGTGTGTGCGCATGTGTGCATAAACATATGCACCTGCATGTATACACACATACACACACACAGATGTGACCATCAGTTGCAGCCAGATGAATGACTTTACACTTCAGATACATATTTGAGACTAAGTGAGTGAATATATCTGTAAATAACAGCCTAGAACTGCACCTCAGCTCAGTGCTCTCAGAAACACACAGTTCAACCCATTGCAGCTCTGTCTGCCCTCTAAAAACCTTATCTCAAGAACCGGAGACAAACATCCATAATCAGGAACTGATTTTAAATACACTTAGAAAGTTTTCAGTATAACAGGTTTTGCATTAACAAGCATTTTCAGAATGATAAGAAATCTAAGACTCATGTTTGTTACTATTTAGTGACGGCAATCCACAGCATTTTGCCAGAAACCCACAAATGTTATGAGGAACAGGCTATAAATATGAGGCAATGGACAGTTCACAGCTGTACTCTGTGTGTGAACATATGCATACACACTCACAGGCACACACACACACACACACACACACACACACACACACACACACACACACACACACACACACACACACACACGCACACACACACACACACACACACACACACACACACACACACACACACACACACACACACACAGTGTGACCATTAGTTACAGCTACTTGTATGACTGTACACCTCAGATATCTAGATTACATCAAGTGAGTGAATAAATAGATACATAATGGCCCAGAAATGTCTCTTATCTTGATATTGTCAAAACCATACCATGCAACCAACTGCATCTCCATTCTTAACTTCATTGCTCAAGAATCAGAGACAGAGCCAAAATTATGAAAAATGTTAAATATTGCTCTTATATATTTAGAATACTGCTAGAATAGCTAGCTTTGTATTAGCAAGCATGTTCCAAAGGCTAGAAAGTATGATACTCATGTTTGTCATTACTTAGTGATGGCAGTCTGCAACACTTTGCCTAAAAAACACACATTTATGAGGGCTAGCCCACAAATATTAGGCAAAAATTGTGGATAGTTGAAAACGATGTCCTCTACAAACACACACACACACACACACACACACACACACACACACACACACACACACACACACACACACACACACACACACACACACACACTTGTGACCAATTACAGCCACTTAAATGACTGTACACCTCACATAGCTGGTTAAAATCAAATGTCAGAATATACACATAAAATAATGACTTGAAAGTATATTTCAGCTTGCTGTTGTCAAAACCAAATGATGCAGCACAGTACAACTCCTGTCTGCCCTCTCAACTTCATAAGTTAAAAATTAGAAAAAAGATCCAAAAACCAGGAATAGATTTTAAATACTTAATTTTATAGGTAGAATTTTAATAGAATGACAAGCTTTGCATTACCAAACATTTTATGAAGGATACAAAGTCTTAAACTCACATGCCCATCATTATTTAGTGACTGCAATCTACAAAAAATGTACCAGAAAGACACATATTTTACAATCAGCACTCCAAAATCCCTCTCAGTGTCTTTGCTCAATAATTCTGGACAATGCCAAAAAGTAATGGCTGGGCAAAAGCTCAAAAGGAGAATGCATTTAAACAGTTTTATTTATTCATTAGCCAGTAAACACATTAGACAAATGTCCATTTTCAGGGATAACCTGCGAGCAATGTCTGGTTAAATAACTTGCTCAACAGAGTAGGAAAATGGAGGTAGAAGAAATAAAATCCCGAGTTTTGACCACAGGGAACAGTTCATTAACAGGTCAGAGCCTTACTCCTTTATGCTAAGTACCAGAGAACAAGTGCTGAATGGACATGTATTTTTCTTAAACAATAAGAACTCTGACTAGTATTATTGACTCACTGTATTCCTCATTAACTTACCATAAAATCAAATATTTTAGGAAGGATGCAAATATAATTGGTAAAATCAGAGACATGCTACAAAATCAGAGATAGCTAAAAAGGAGAGTTTTGCATTCTGCCCAGTGGTGGCGCGCGCGCACACACACACACACACACACACACACACACACACACACACACACACACACACACACACACACACACACGCACACATGCATGCATGCACGCACGCATGCACACACACACACCAATGCACACATACTGTACAATTACCCCAGCCACCAAGCTATGTCTTTAGCGCTCTACTTTATGGTTGTCTTCTTAATAAGAACACACCCATTGCTTGCCTGCAATTGGTCTGTTTTAACTATAAAAAGCTCTATTATTTGCTATGCATCTGAGCCAGTGAAAGAGAAAAACTCAGAGCTATCACATTTCAGATGACTTGGGTTGGAATTAAAGAGGCAAAATCAGAGTAGGATATATGGATGGAGCACTTTTTCTGGCATATATGCCTAGGGAGCCCTATGCTAGATAAAACCCTGTAGCAGACTTACTTCTTTGTAGTACAGTTTCTCTCTTGTGAAGCTCTCACTTCCACTGCATTTTATTATTATTGTCCATTTCTTTTGAATTTGCATACCTTTTTGAGGACTGTAAGTATCCAAATATTATTGCTGTCATTTGGTTACTGTGCTTTCTGTAGGTGATACTGGTGTTTATTCCTTAAACAGAAAATGACACAAACCTTATTTTGTGCCTCCCCTTATCATGTTTGGAAGGTACAAAGAATCCAAATCATTAAAGGACATGACTCTTTCTCGCACCTAAACTCAGGTTTGGTTTAATTAATTCAAGTGTTCTTCGGATATTGCCATTCAGAAATAAATGCTGTCTGCTCTTGTCTGCAGTTAGGCATAGTGCTGTTATCATCATCTTCTTTCGGCTGTTCCCATTAGGGGTAGCCACAGTGGATCATCTGTTTCCATTTCTTCCTGTCCTCTACATCTTGCTCTGTGACACCAACTACCTGCATATCCTCTCTCACTACATCCATAAACCTTATCTTAGGCCTTCCTCTTTTCCTGTTACCTGGTAGCTTCATCCTTAGCATCTTTTTCCCAATATACTCAGCATCCCTCCTCAGCACATGTCCAAACCAATGTAATCTTGCCTCTCTGGCTTTGTCTCCAAACCTTTCAACCTGGGCTGACCCTCTAATATACTTATTCCTAATTCTGTGCACCCTTGTCACACCCAGCGCAAATCTTAACATCTTTAACTCTGCCACATCCAGCTCTAACTCCTGCCTTTTTGTCAATGCCAATGTCTCCAACCCATATAACATAGCTGGTCTCACTACCCTCTTGTAGACCTTCCCTTTCACTCTTACTGGTACTTGTCTGTCACAACTCACTCCTGAAACTCTTCTCCACCTGCTCCATCCTGCCTGTACTCTCTTCTTCACCTCTCTTCCACACTCACCATTACTCTGAACTACCGATCCCAAGTATTTAAACTCATCCACCTTCGCCACCTCTACTCCTTGCATCCTCGCCATTTCTCTATCCTCCCTCTCATTCACACACATATATTCTGTCTTAGTCCTGCTGACCTTCATTCCTCTTCTCTCTAGAGCATATCTCCATCTCTCCAGGGTCTCCTCCACCTGTTCCCTACTCTCACTACAGATCACAATGTCATCTGCAAACATCATAGTCCAGGGGGACTCCCGTCTGATCTCATTTGTCAACCTGTCCATCACCACTGCAAATAAGAAAGGGCTCAGAGCTGATCCTTGATGTAATCCCACCTCCACCTTAAAAGCATCTGTCACTCCCACCGCAGACATCACTGTTGTCACACTACCTTCGTACATATCCTGTACCACTCTTACATACTTCTCTGACACTCCCGACTTCCTCATACAATACCACAACTCCTCTCTAGGCACACTGTCATATGCTTTCTTTAAGTCTACAAAAACACAATGCAACTCCTTCTGACCTTCTCTGTACTTCTCCAGCAACACTCTCAGAGCAAACATCGCATCTGTAGTGCTCTTTCCCAGCATGAAACCATACTGCTGATCACTAATAATCATGTCCCTTCTTAACCTAGCTTCCACTACTCTTTCCCATAGTGCTGTACTGAAGCAGAAATAATGACATTTTTTCAGCATATAATACAGAATTCTACAGTTTCATAATTCCGGCCTTAAACATCTCAGTATACCTTTCTATTAAGCCACTGGCAACAGGGTAACATGGGGCACAATTAAAATGGACAATTCCAATTTATTTAAAAGTAATTATATTTTTCTGAAATGAATTCAGTACCACTATCTCTCATAATATGTTATACCAACCTATAAACAGATAATTATCTCCATTTACTTATTGCAGCTTGCAGGGTCATCTCAGACATATGAAACATTTCAACCACTTTTCAATATACTTTCCCCCTTTATCAAATACTGCTCATGAAAAAAGCCAGTATGCAGTCCTCCAACATTCTCCCTGAATATTTCACTTATATAAAAGTATTTGATGTGGGCATCTTTTGTTACGTCAGGCATGGTTATGATTTTGTAGAGATACACTCAATCACAATCCTCCTCATTTATGTAATGAACAGGGTTGCTACTTTGCTGTGTATACCCACATTGGTTGATCTCTGTACATGGCTGTAGTGTCCTTCTTGTGGCAGCCAGTCAGTAGTTGTAGCTGTATGCCACTGAACTGTGGGTTGCAGTATACTCTGACACAGGTGCACTAGCATGCCTTAGCTCTGCTGTCCTTCATGTTGGCCACATGCGTTACTGCAGTGCTGCTCTTGCCACATAATAGTACACTGGCACTCTTCCCATTACCCTGCCCCTCTACTGTTTTATGGGATCCTTTGCTCTACATGTAGCCATCATCTCCTTCTTGCTATATATCCTCCATCTCTGATATTTGAAACCTATGAGTCAGGTGATGTCTCTGTCATGATATCAGGTATGCCCAATTTCAGACCTAAAACTGTCCCTAGATCTTCGGATAACAACACGCACTTGCCTTTAATCTTGGATCTTCCGATAAGGGACCAAAAGGACAAGTATGGATCACCGACCTGAGAAAGGAAGTGCTGCAAGCACTCCAGTGGACGTTCAGGGCCTCCATCAGTGCAGAGTTATTGGAAACCGATTAAAGGAATTTTATATATAATTTGTCTTCATTTGTTTTGAATGAGCAGCATTTTAATGTTTTACAGAAAGGACTTTCTTTTATAGCAGCCACCAAGAGTAGGTTCATTGACACTGTTGTTGATATAAAATTGTTCTGCAGAAATAGTATGTTAAATATATTATTTCCACAATGTAGTAGATCGAGTAATAATTTTAAGAAGCCGAGTGAATATATGCAGATTTGTAACCCACAGGTTCAAGCTTTTTTAACTACATGCGAACATGATTTATACACTATGCTTAACGATGAGAGTAAGTCTAAAAGAAAAGGTTTCTTTAATTTTTCATCCAGTGAACATTTAGCTTTAAAGGAACTTGAAGAGAATGACAGCATCACCATTTGCCCTGCGGACAAAGGTGGTGCAATTGTGCTTTTAAACCAGGCTGATTATTTGAAAAAGATGTTTGAAATGTTATCTGATGAATAGACCTACACGAGGATCATACTTGCTGATATACGAAGTATTATTGCTAAGGTACACAATGAGTTGTTTGATCGTTTCTCTTGTGGATATATTAATAAAGAGCTATACAATTTTTATAGTAGATAAACCCATGATTCCATTGATTAAGAGTCTACCCAAAATGCATAAGTCATTAGTTGACCCCCCGATAGAGACCCATTGTGGTGAGTCAACAGTGGTTAATGGAACCTATTTCTATCTATCTTGAAAACTTGCTACACCCATTGTTATCTAAGACTTCTACGATCTTGACTGATACAAAATAGTTTTGAATTACCTTGTTCCATACCTTAGAAAATATTCCTCTGGGAGTAATGATGTTCTTATTACACTTGATGTATGTTCATTATTTACTTGTATTCCTAATGATACAGGCATACCATATGTGGAGGAATTTCTTGCACAGAATAGTGATTTCTCTAGAAATACTATCCACACCTTATGTATGTTGATGGAATTAGTCGTAGACAACAGTGTTTTGATTTTTGAGTCTAATTATTATGTGCAACTTGCGGGGGTTGCCATGGGCACCCCTTGCTCTAACTCATATGCCAATATGATCATGGCGCACTGGTAGTTGAAGTATATATTATCCAATGAAGAATTTAAGAAATGTATAGATTACTACAAATTATTTGTTGATGACATTTTGTATTGTGTGGAGGGGTTTGGAAGTTAAATTATAACAATTTCATAAGTATATTGAGGTGAGCACATCTTTTTTAAGGTTCACATTACATCAATCTAGAGAAGCTATTGCGTTCCTTGATGTTAAATTATATAGGACTGGCAACACATTAGAGACTTGTATTTATAAAAAAGAATGTAAGCAGGATAGCTTGTGGACTAGGTCTAGCATGCACCCCAGTTATATATTTAAAAATGTGTTAAAAGGACAAGCTTTACATGTGTCTAGGCTGAGGAGTAATGATGCATCTTTAATTGACCATATGGGTCGAATGAAGAATGATCTCGTGAATAGGAGATATACTAGATCCGAATGTGATACACAGTTTAATGCTGTTGTGAGGAAGAGGAAGAATAAGGACAAACCATGTTTTTCTAAGAATGTAGAATTTTCTCAAGATGGGTCAGCTAGATCTGATATTCGAATGTGCAGGCTATAGTTACCCTACACATCGGATAATAAGTTTTTAGTGGGTATCATCAGGAATAATTGGCATATATTTACAGCAGACAAACAGATAAGAGATATTGTTGGACCCTATCCGAAGGTTACTTTCAAGAATATGAAGTCTATAAAGAGGAGGCTATGCCATAAAACAGGATCCAATGCAAATAAAATATGTCCCGATAGGACTGGCACTTATGGTTGTAGACAGTGTAATTTATTGTACGTTTATCAGCAGCAGTAATATTTTTGAGCACCCTATTACTGGGAAGATTTATACCTTTCATCATCATGCTGATTTTTCAACCTGTAATGTTCTATATTTGGCTACCTGCACTCAATGTCATCATTTTTATATAGGGATGACAACTAGGGCCCTAAGGAACAGAATTAGGGAGCACATTTACTATTCAATGTTGGAGATGAAAGAAGTGCTATAGTGAGGCACATTATAGAAATGGGGGATAGTCACAAGTTTCTGTTTATAACTTTATAAGTGCTTACCCCAAACAATTGGCTGGGAGACAATAGGAATGACTTGGAAATGGCTGAGCAAACGTGGATTGTGCTGCTTCAAGCAGATAAACAATATGGACTTAATGAAGCAGTATCTTTATTACCTTTTCTGAAAAATAGGGAACTACCGCATTGAGTTGGTGTTTGGGTCACTAGTTAGTTATTTCATTGGATATATTTGCATGGGCATGTCTTTACCTCTGTCGTTTTGTATTTTTTTTGTGCTGTGTGCTTTTGTGCTTTATATTTTGTGTTGTCAGTTGCTAGATATAGGCAGTGATGTCATTTTCCAATGATAGTTTTACAGAATCTGTTGTATTTATTATTTTATGAGGTTATATCTCCTTGTGATTCTGTACCTTGCATTATGTGTTGTCAGTTGCTAGGTTTCAGTAGTGACGTTATTTTCTCGTGAGATTTTGTTAGAAAGTAGGATGTAGTTTTATAGTATTTGCTACAAATATCATCCTATGAGGTTAGTTTTATGTATACATTTTTGAATGATTTAAGTTTCATAGTTATTAGTTAGGATTATTTATATTAGACAGCATATTCTTGTTTGTATTTGATGCAGTTTTGGTTCTTGATACATTCGGCTTCTTTAATTTTAACATGCTCTTTAGAAGAAGTTAATTAATAATGATTTGCATTGCTGATTACCCTTTGATGTAGATTGCCTGGTGTTTTTTTAAATGGTGAATGAATATCTTGTTTTATTGTGTGTCTGAAGAAGCGCTTACCGTTTTTCGTATAAACGTTTTATTTACATCACTGCCGTGCTTGCCACTCGTTTCTTTGTATTTTTGATACATATATATATATATATGATTAAAACTCCAGCTCTTCATGCAGCAGTCACCTTAGATATTAATGCTGTGCAAAATCAAGCAATGCTTGCCTATGAATCCTGGCCTAACTCTGTGAAAAACAAAGTCACATCAATATGGCAGTTCCCATAATTTTCATTCTGGGGTAAAAGAAATTAATCTATAATATAAAATACTTAGAGTGGCTCTGATGCAGTAATATACCATGTAATATGTATCTATTTGTTGACTGGGAGAGTCCAAACAGGAAAAAACTCTTTTCAGTGGAAGCCCAAGGATAAAGGTTCCGCACAAAAATTATACAACGTTGTACATTAATACAAAGAACAGAGATATTGAATGAAACAAAAACTTTCAGTAAAGCACATGAACATAATTCAAATGCTGCTCATAACATGATGAAAAAATACATATGGAATTTTACTTTAAGGGTGAGGGTGAGGGTGACATTAGAGCAATGAAATGGAAGTGTCTCTTTATGTTTCATATACAATGTGCACGGGCATAATTATACAGTGACACTTCTGTACCTATGTGATGCAACCAGCCGATTTCACAGATATTGTTTTCAGACATAGACATACTGAAGTCAAATACCGTATCACACAGTACAGCACTGTAAAACAGTTTTATAACAGAAATACAGTTTTGTACAAACTAGCTTTGGTTTAACCTAAACTAATATAAATACCACATTAGCAATTCCGTACATATTATGTTGCTAGGGTGCAAAGACTCTGTAGCTTATATAGGACACATTACTAACTTTCCATTTTGAGAAGTCAGGATGTTGAAAGTCAGTCTGAAAGTCAGTCTGAGATCTTCTTCTCCTGGCGTGCCAAAAGGAAAAGTTTTGACTCAAGACCAAATAGAGAGTGACCTTGTTCATACTGAAGCAGGAACAGCTCTGTTCAAAAGTTAGAAGGAAAGTTGACAGTACTTTAACATTGACAAAATAGAAGCTTGCTGGCTCTGCAGGCTATTATCTAGTTAGAGACATTTAAATGAGTTCTTCTGTATACACTAAGGCTGGGATGCAGAAAGGCTTGCTGTGAGGGCGAAGCCTTAACACGGATGTTTTCCTCATCACATTAAGCCTTTCTAAGTCTTAGACTGACCTACCACTGAGGTTTCAAACCAGCAGGAGCCTCAACACAGGAGTCTTATTGGCAGAGCTGCATGCTAATTCAGCAGTTGAGGCGGAGCAGTTAATGTTACTTCACCATGTGCTCTCCCCTGGAAAGAGGGTATCTCCACAGTGAAAACAATTGCATTTACTACAAGGATTCTGGGTAGAAGTTTATAATCATATCATTTTTTAAGTAATTGTAGTATACGATGTTTCTAGTGTTGTTTAACAGATATATTCTCTATATGTTATATAATTTGTTAATTTATATGTCCTCCATTCTGAAAATGTTTATGTATTTTACTTAAAACTGTTTTCAGCACTGTTGAAAGTGTCTGAATATTTTCATGCATTTATTAATGTGTGATGATTCTTAATTTACTCCACCAAAGCGCATCCAGTGTCAGTGCTGAAAAGAGCTCTTGGGCCAATCCATTTACCTGGTCAACAAATGGATAAATAAATATCTTGTATGTTGACTGGATTCCATACTGGATAATCTAGTAGTTGATAAAAGACTTGCTTTTGAAACTCTTAGTCTGCCTTGGGTACAATGTATTGTAAGAGATTACAAAACAAAAGCAGAAGACATCTAGAAATACCTACTAAAAGCCTAAAGATGAATATAAAAAGCAAAAAAAAAATGTCTAAAATAATTTCCAGAGTAGTACATAATAATTCCACATTGACTATAATCTCATCTTCAAATTAATCTAAAAATGACCTTACTAAATCAGTACCTTCATCCTTGGGAATCACAGTATATAAAGAAACTATACAAACTGTAACCAACAAACAATCTTGCACTCTTTCACAACTTCTCAGTCTTTCCCCAAATCATATGAATCCCTGACCAAAATCTTGATCTCTGTGATGGGTGTTGCAAATATTGCTCTACCACAGCAGAGAAGAGCTCTGCCTTAGAACCCCTAGAATTCACAATAGGGTGGAAGAGGACTATTTCAATTTTTGAATATTTTACAAATACCAAAAATAAATGGTAGTTTGGGATTTTTCACAATCCAGAATGTAAGAACTTCACAATCCAGAACCACTTCATCAGCTATCTCTGTTTGTAAAAAATCAATGTTATGATATCTTGAAGCAATAAAACTTTGGTTCACTTTATTGCACTGGGAGTTATTTCAATAATTCTTTTTTCTTATTGCGCTCGATCCATAACTACTAAACAACCTTCTTTATCTGCCATTATTCTCAAGATGTTGTCATCAGCAAGCCAATGAAAGGCCTTTATTATGTTTTTATTCAATTTATTTCTAAAATTTTCTACTATTAAAATCTTTGCTATCAAAATGCTTAAGAAAATCAGTTTCACATAATTCTGAAAAAGTGTTGACAGCAAAGACTGCTAGTGGATTAAATACGCTAAGTTTCTTTTAACTTTTGCCTTAAACTTATTATTTTTTTTTTTTTGCCTGTAAAATGTAATTTTAGGTTTAAAATTCTTATAAACAGTAAGAAAAATCATTGTTTCAGGAAAGGCTGCCCTTTTTTCTGAACAAACATTAATTCTTAAGACAACACATTAAACTTGCCATCTGAAAGCATTTTGATGCACAAGTTAATAATTCTAAAAGTGCCTTTTGATGCTTAGGAATTGAAACCTACTGCATTCCGCTCTCAAACATATTAGATTAAACCTCTGGTATTCAGTGCTAAAAATTCCATTTTGCTCTGCCCAGATTTTTTGAGAGTCCCCCCACACCACCTTACTAATATACGCTAACCCTAACCTAACCATGCAAGTTACCATAGAAACCTCCCCCTTTCCATATTTTCATGAGTTGATAGACGATTACCAAGTTAATGGCCATAAGGGACCTTTTTAAGCCTAGCCATGCTTTTCCAAATGTATCTGACATGATTTGATACCCCAAGGTAAATTTAAAAAATTGGATATATGCTTAGACAATGGGTGATAAAGCATTTATTGGCTGCCTCTGTCCATAAGAGGCATAGGTGCCAGATTAGGGTAAAGTTTTGATTCCCTATCCATCTGTCCAAGTTATGCTTAAATTTGATTAATGAAGAGGAAGTGTAGTTTCTGAGACATATACCAGTCCTTCCAGCATCCTGTTTATGTTGCAGACAAGGTTTAAGTCACTATATTGGGTATTTCTGATGCTATTTGTTTTGCCGATGTGCAACAGGTCTATCAGAGCTAGATCAGATGATGCTTTGTAGGCCAGGCATAGATCACCTCTCAGCAATCTGTAGCAGACTGAGTATAGCAACAGGGCTTTGATGTAGTCCACATAAGACATGTTGTTTACACCCTGCATTCTTTTTGTAAGGAACTTGTGTGGATGATCCAGTTATTGCAAACCTTTGGTCATATATGTACTGAAGGGTGTATTGTACTCAATGATCAGTCTAATGAGGGCTGAGTATAGCACAACAATGACATCCTTGGGCTTAGATGCTGGGTTATGGACTACATGGATACCCAAATCCCTGGCCACTAAGTCTACTCATAAGGGTATGTTATTAATGTAGTAATTTCCAGTGTTGGCCATTTTTTCAAAGGATGATAGTTTGCATTTATTTTTATAGAGTTTTAGACCATGGCTGTGGTACCAGTTATTTGTCCCTGTCAGGCCCTCTTGAAGGGTATTTGTGTCTTTGGGGGATTCAGTGACTGTGCCTAGTTTGCAGTCATCTGCAAACTTGGTCAGCCAGAGGTCCTTGACATAGGCCATGACTTCAGAGAACTAGATGCTAAAAAGGAGAGGCTCCAGCACCTAGCCCTGAAGGACTCCACTAGTGACTGGCCTCTTTGTGGAGGTAGCCTTCTTTATCTGAACTTCTTGGGTCCTGTCTGTCACCCAACTAGCTATCATTTGGGTAACATATGGGTTTGTGCCCAATTTAATGAGGTTTATCTACAATGCCCGAATGAGGTATTGTGTCAAATGCTTGGTTACGCCAAAGTAGGCACTGTGCATAATTTTTCCCTCATACATGGCTTTAGGGACCTTCTTGAAGAAATCCACCGGACTGAATAGGCATGACCTGCTCTTGAAAAAAACATACTGGGTTAGAGCCAATGTCTTTGGGTTTTCTATGTCATTGCTTGTCATTTCCATGAAGATTTTTGCATGGCTTTGCATACAAGACTAGTCAGGCTTATGGGTCTGTAATTGCATGGGTCCATAGATGACACACCCTTATCCAGAGGCATAAGAGTTTTCCACTTGCTTGGCATAAAAGTCTGTCTGGAGGGTATGGTTGAATAGTGATTCTAGTTGGCCTTATAGGTCATCCTTCATGCTATTTAGGAGGAATCCTGGGATATTATTGGGGCCCATCAATGCAGTGTTCCTGGCTGTAGAGATTGAATTGATGACCTGCTTTCTAGTGATAGTTGGGGGAGTTAGGGTTGAGGGCATTTCCTGATGGATGACTTGGGGAAGGAGGTAAACCTTGAACTAAATTTGTCAGACACTAGATTTGCTATGTCTTCTGGTTCAGTAAAGGTGGCTTCATAGCTGAAGAAAGCCTTATGGTTGTCTTTTGCCTGGAGGCTATTTTTATCTCAAATTTGACTTTCATAGACATAATTAGTCTCTTAAGTTGCTCATTTAGATTACTGAGGGAATTATTACCTTGCTGGGCATGGCCCTTCAAACCTTTGGCAATGATTTTCTTTCTTTTGTTATATAACCTCTTAATGTTGGGATTCCACCAGGGTAGCTTGTTTTTTGAGGTTGTCCAATGCTTATTTTTGGGTAGGAACTGCTGTCTCTATGCAGCTATTTACAGAACTGTACAAGGTTGCTGTGAACATTCTGCATAGACAGTAGTGTCCTCAGGGTTTGGGGGCTTGAAATTTTGCTAGAGTGTTGCTTTATAGTAGAAGGTTAGCCCAAGAATAATTCTTAAAAGTTCCAGAGTTAGCTGGGTCACAGGCTTAATTTTTATTTCAGAGGAGACAGCTTTATGGTCTGACCTGACTAGTGATGACATGACACTGGTGGGGCTGCAACATTTCTCCCTGTCTATGAGGAGCAGGTCAAGGATGTTAGTACCCCTACTGGGCATATGGACCAGATGGTCAAGGGTGCTTGTATTTATAAAGTCTAAGAATCCTTAAGTCTGCATGTTTGAGATCATGTGTGATTCTCAGTTTATACTGGGGTAGTTAAAGTTGCCATTGAATATGGTATTGGGCTGAATAGGGCAAGTCTTTGGTATGTTTAAGTAAGTGGTATGGGCTTCATGGGTCATACAGGGTGATCTATAGCTTGGCAGGATATGTTATGGGATTTTACTTAAGGTAAGTTGGATATGGAGAAGCTCAAGTGCATCATACAGTTTGACCAGCCTTGAGGTCAATTATTTTGTATCCCCTTATAATGACACCAGAAAGTAGGCCATTTGTTAAAGTCAGTTGTCTTCTGCTCATGTTTGTGTTTGATGTAAATTGAGATTTCTCTACCTTTTGTCTCTTCCTGTGCAGTAGATGGTCTAAAGGTGTGGAAGACATTATAGCACTGCACTCTCAGGGTGCTCTCCATGACTCCAAACCATGTTTCAGTAACTGCATAGACATCTGTACCCTCCAGAGCGAGGAAAGCTAGGAAAGAATAGATTTCTTGTTTAGACTCCTGGCATTGATCAATTACAGCGTAATATTTGCCTTGGTAAGGTTTAGGGATGTAAGAATGTTTATCAGGTTGGCAATGCCTCAAAAAGGCATTATGGAGGTGGATAAAGTTTCAGCCAATATTCAGAAGCTTGGAGGGGACAGGTCCAACCATCCCTGGCAAAGTATCACAGCCTGTCAATCATATCCTTCCATGGAGACCTATACTGTAATCCTTTCAAATAACACCAGAAACTAAACCAGTTATTAAATTCAATTACATTCTTTTGATATTGTTGTTTCATCATTGGAGAAGGTTGGATGCTACTCAATGCTAAACTCATAGCACCCTGGGACATCTAATCTGAGAGCTACATCATTTTTTTCTCTCTCTCTCTCTTCATATTGTCCAAGGAGGTATATCTCAGGTTATTTACACCCACATTGACTATGACTGAGTCATACTGGTGTGTGATTCAACAGCCCAAGTGCTTGTGTGATCTAGAGGATCCTGGCACCTGATAGGCAACTAACAATGACCCTTTCTTTACTCAACCTGGTGATTGAGACATCTGTGTGTCTGACAGTGGAGTCTCTTATGACCAAGATATTGTTTTTTTTGTGGTGGTATGCCTTATAGACATAGAGGTAGAGATACCTTGTGATGTGGCTGTATGTGTTGTGGAGGGTGTTGTCTTTGTAGATTCTTTATGAGGTTGCTCTGGATACTTATTGTAAGGGCAGCATCTGGGAACAGTCACCCATGTGAAAAAAATGGGTGCAGGACATGTAAAATATGTTGAAACTGAACTTTTCCTTGATACATTGATGCTTTCTGTATATTATCTTTGTAAACCATATTACTAATTAGTTAATTTTAGTATACCAGGTCAAAGTTAACCATGGGTTTGGTCACAGGCATATAGTCATGGAAAGATCAGTATGAACACATGTAAGTAACATATGCCATAAACAGTGAAAGGCTAAGTTTAGAAATGTCTGATCCTTTTCTTAAGGAAATGATACAGCTACCAGTTAAACATCCATAGGTAAAATGTTGTAGTTTGAATGAAGGCTTGGCTGTAATAAGCGCAAGGCACACTCTACCTTAATCTATCACTTCATCTGCACTGTCATCCCATCTTTAGAATTTAGATGAGAAGTTAAAGCACTTTCCAGACAACTTGAGTGGATGTAGTATGTTAACCAAAGGCAAAGAAGAAGTAGATTGCAAGGCATTTTCAAAAATATTGGATAATCAAATATTTTTGAATCACCTGAGAGACTTATCAAATATTGTTTTGCCCAAAAGGTTGCAACCACTATTAGAAAGCTCTGCATGGATATTTAGTAGTATGCTAAGTTATTTAGGAACATGTATTACAGAGTGAAAGACCATTTTGAGTTGCATAGCCATTTAAATATTTCTTGTCTGTACAAACAGGGGCATTACCTGTTGAAGGACTGGTTAAAGGTTATCCAGTAAATAATTAATGCTTTTATTTATTCATTTGCTTTCTTTATTGACTGGGTTAGACCCACTAGGCCAGTGGCTTCTTTTCATTGGAGATCCCAGCTGGCATTCATACTAACTAGGGTGAATTTTACCAGGGCAGCTTCATACTAACTAGGGTAAATTTTACCAGGGCAGCTTCATACTAACTAGGGTAAATTTTACCAGGGCAGCTTCATACTAACTAGGGTGAATTTTACCAGGGCAGCTTCATACTAAGTAGGGTGAATTTTACCAGGGCAGCTTCATACTAACTAGGGTGAATTTTACCAGGGCAGCTTCATACTAACTAGGGTGAATTTTACCAGGGCAGCTTCATACTAACTAGGGTGAATTTTACCAGGGCAGCTTCATACTAACTGGGGTGAATTTTACCAGGGCAGCTTCATACTAACTAGGGTAAATTTTACCAGGGCAGCTTCATACTAACTAGGGTAAATTTTACCAGGGCAGCTTCATACTAACTAGGGTGAATTTTACCAGGGCAGCTTCATACTAACTAGGGTAAATTTTACCAGGGCAGCTTCATACTAACTAGGGTGAATTTTACCAGGGCAGCTTCATACTAACTAGGGTGAATTTACCAGGGCAGCTTCATACTAACTAGGGTGAATTTTGCCAGGGCAGCTTCATACTAACTAGGGTGAATTTTACCAGGGCAGCTTCATACTAACTAGGGTGAATTTTACCAGGGCAGCTTCATACTAACTAGGGTAAATTTTACCAGGGCAGCTTCATACTAACTAGGGTAAATTTTACCAAGGCAGCTTCATACTAACTAGGGTAAATTTTACCAGGGCAGCTTCATACTAACTAGGGTGAATTTTACCAGGGCAGCTTCATACTAACTAGGGTGAATTTTACCAGGGCAGCTTCATACTAACTAGGGTAAATTTTACCAGGGCAGCTTCATACTAACTAGGGTAAATTTTACCAGGGCAGCGTGGAACTTTTCTTACTGTTTTCATGTTTGTGAGCCAGTGGGGTGTAACGGGAAGGGGTGAAATGAAGGAGGAGGAGAATGTTGGGTGCTGCAAGCCACAGCAGAGCAAAGACCGTTCTGTGGAAAATACTGGAGACAGCGGGTATGAATGAGAAGGTGTCGGCAGGCCTGCCTGTTGTTGAAGTAGTAGCTGAGGAGAGGAGAGAGGAGCCTGTGGTTATGGTACTTGCAGAAGGAGATTTGGAAGACTCGGTTTTATGTTGACTGATGAATGAAAAGGAACCAGAGGACAGTGTTGTCATTCCACATTCGCAAGCTGTAGAACATTTCCAAGAGAGAGGGCGGGGGTACAAGAACCACAAACACCAACCTGCTCACAGTCACAGGAAGTGAGAGAGAAAACCCCTGTAAAGAAAATATATGCAGATATATTAGCTGTTATATAGAGATGAACAGAACAGAGATGTAAGCTGAAAAGAAAGCTTACAGTAAATATTTCTTTTAAAAAAGGCTTGGCCATTGACAGGTATGTTGTTTCTGACAAAAAGCAAGCCATTAGAATTTAATATATCACAATTTTGCTCTTAAGTCATTTTGGAAAGTTTTGTAATATGATTTTTGAGACATTTGATTTAATAGACAAATCTGTGTAAACAATTGACTAAAAGAAGTAGGAATATCCTTGGAATGAATAAAAGTTTTAGACAATTACTCAAGTGTTAAAAAAGAGAATAACAGTTTATTGCAGGTTTGATAGCCTAGAAAAAGGGGAAATTATGGACTACTTTCTATCTATATGACAGTCTATGCACTTTATGGACAAATCATATGATGAAAGGAATATCTGCACTGCGGATGGGAAATATGGGCAACACTGCAAGAAAATGAAAACATTGTGACACATATTCAATGTGTAATTATAATTAATGGAATCAAAAAACTGTTAGACAATTGGGGATGCCTAAGATATATTTCTTTGTGCTGCAGAATATCATTTTATTAATGAATCTATGAAAGGTAATGTAATGTGTGTGTGTTTGTGTGTGTGTGTGTGTGTGTATGTGTGTGTGGGGTGGGGGGGTACTTAGGCCATACAGCTAAAACTGCAAGCCATATTGCAGACATTGTATATCTAATTAACATTAGTGGTATGACTGTGTTAAAGAAAATGAAAAATTTGAAAAAGAAAATGTGGAACAAACTCTGCAAGCTGAGTTAGACAGTGAAGAAGTATTACCTGGTCATAATAGACAGGGGGATGAAGATGTTTCTGCAAACGAAAGAGAAAGTGATAAAGAATGACTGGTTGTAGGAAAAATATAAAAAAATCTAAAGAGACTAAAAAGATGTATAAAACAAGCTGAATGAAAGATGTTAGTGTATACAATTGAGGAAAGAACATAAGTTCTGTGAGAAATGATTTATGTTCTGGAATCACAATTTTGCATACAAGATTTAATATATTATATGTAGTTGACACTGTTGGCCCAGAAAGGTTAATGATATTAAATTGGTGGATTAAATGACAAGTAATGGCACTTAATTTGTTTATACATTTACATCGGGTACTAAAAGAACAGCATGTTTTCAAAGAATTTAAACAATATTTGAATGCCAACTTAAATATCATGAGTTGGGGATACTTTAATTGTGACATTAGGGGAATAAAAAGGAAGCAAGGGAAATAAGTCAAAGTATATAAAGAATGTATTTCACAGTTTTAACTGAAAATAAAGAGGGAATGTAAATATACTTATATGAAGTGAATAGTACGGACATAAATTGATTGTTTTTTTGTATTCTTAGAGAGATTAAAATCCATTTTACTTTTGTAGATTTTCTGATCATGTAGCAATATGGGCTAGCAAAGCATTTTAAAGATAAACTAGGCACTGCTCAAAATTACAGGTGCTACAAGATGAAAGGCAGGTATTATTTACAAATTTACAGATGAAAGATTTTTTTTTGGAATTGATTACAGCTGGTTGGTTGATTACAAAAGAATATATAAGACTGTGTCATAATGTAGAATGCTTGTGGCATAAGAGCAAAAAAGAAATTGATGAGGAAGAATGACAGAAATTAGAGGAAGTTATATAAAGTAATAATGAGAAGGTAATGGTACAGCAACCATGAATCTTCATGTTGAATGAAGTAACCATAAGACAGGTTATTAAGGCACATCTGTGTTGTTAAAGGTAGAAAGGAAGAGATTAACCCTTTTAGCAAATGAAGTATAACTAAGTATGCTAATGAATAAGAAGACTGATAGTTAATAAGCAAGAAGAAATAATTAAAGCTGTAGAATATTTTTTCTAACAATGTATGCATAGAAACAGGATTATACAAGGTGTAGAAATTGAGAGATAAACACATTTCTAAAGAAACAATGGATATACAAAGCAGATGAATTGTTAATGAACTTATAAATTCAAAAACAGAGAGGAAATATTGAGTCTGTACTTGGAAACATGGTATTGCTTACACATTTTACAGGAAAAGGACTACAGAAGAACTGAAATGTATTCTTAAATATATGAATTGTTGAATCAAGGCATAAAATTAAAATTAAAAGTATTGAAGAGTTATGTGGAAGAAGGGTGATAAGAAACTATTAAGTAAATGGAGACCTGTATCAATATGTAATATGGATGGAGTTTTCAAAAAAGCTTTAATAATGTCATAAAAGAGGTAATTGAACAGTGAGAATAATGTATATATTTTGGTTATTGTTAAGGAAGTAAAAGAGAAAATTGCACAACACCAATCGGAAGGTAATTTGATTGCAGTGCATATGATAATACATGTTATGATCGGTTATTACATATTTTAAAACAGCATGCTATTGCAGATAAAATTATTATTTGTGAAAGTTGTTTAGGAAAGATATTAGTAAATGGTTGATTAAGTAGACGGACCGAAGCAGGGATGTCCAATGAGGACTCTACTGTTTGGTTTGGCAATAAATGCTGTTAAACAAACACTACAATAATGGTAGGGCACATTTGGTTTACAAGGGCTCAGTGAAATTGCATGTAATTATGTGTTATGCAGGTGATACTGTTCTAATAGTTAAAAACCAAGGTATGGGTAAATGTTGTTATGAAGGATTTGTGTTTTCTTCTGAGGGTGATTGGATTAGATTTAGCTATAGAAAAATTAAAGGTTTTAACAAAATAAAGAAAACAGATGATTACTACAAGAAAGTTAAGCATTTAATTGTGGCATGAAAATAATTTGACTTATCTTTTGAGACAAAAATATCTATCTATATCTATATCTATCTATATCTATATCTATCTATATCTATATCTATATCTATCTATAGCTATATCTATACATATATATATATATATATATCTATATATATATATATATATATATATATATATATATATATATATATATATATATATATATATATATATATATATATCCTTGTTTCCCACCTTTTCTGAACTAGAATAGTCCAGTTTTCAGGTCTTGCTGAATTCTAGGTTGTGTTATAGTTCCTGTGTTGCCCATATCCTTACTTAGATAGGAGGAAGCTTCTGTGTTCACCAGTGAGAGTGGGGAGCTTTGAGCAGCCTATCTGTCCCTGGGGGCGTGGTCTCAGCCCAGTAACTAGTAACTTATTGGCCGTTTTGGGCCATTTCCTATCTCTTTTAAACTCCCTGCCTTAAAACCCGCTTTAGCGCGGTTTTGCGCTTGTAACAGACTCAGCACAGCTCCTCGTGGTGTCCTGCAGAGTTCTACAAGCAGCAGAGAGCAAAAGAGAGACTTTAAAAAGATTTAAGTATTTTTTTGCTACCTTCCTAACTGTGACTGCATATTCTTGCTGAAAAGTGAGTTTTCTAACTATCTGAGATCTGCAAAGCATTGTTTTTCTGCATTTTTGTGTTTACACTTTTAAAAGTTGTATTTTTTGCCTTGTTTAATTGTTGTAGGCCACACACTAGCTGATTTAAAGCATTTACTGTGTCCTTGTGCCTAGTTTCTGTTTAGAAAAAAAAAAAATATCCTTGTTTCCTGCCTTTTCTGAACGAGACTAGTCCAGTTTTCAGGTCTTGCTGAATTCTAGGCTGCGTTATAATTCCTGTGTTGCCCATATCCTTACTTGGATAGGAAGAAGCTTTTCTGTTCACCAGTGAGAGTGGGGAGCTTTGAGCAGCCTATCTGTCCCTGGAGGAGTGGTCTCAGCCCTGTAACTAGTAGCTTATTGGCTGTTTTGGGTCATTTCCTACCTCTTTCAAACTCCCTGCCTTAAAACCCGCTTTAGCTTGGTTTTGCGCTTGTAACAGACTCTGCACAGTTCCTCGTGGTGTCCTGTAGAGTTCTACAAGCAGCAGAGAGCGAAAGAGAGAGAGCATATCTGTCCCTGGAGGAGTGGTCTCAGCCCAGTAACTAGTAGCTTATTGGCTGTTTTGGGCCATTTCCTATCTCTTTCAAACTCCATGCCTTAAAACCTGCTTTAGCGTGGTTTTGCGTGATTTTGCGCATCAAGCAACATCGCACAACGTCGTGCAGCACCATTTAAGCAGTTTTTAAGAATTCTCGGCTCCACAAAGTCTGCTCTTCAATTTTTCCCTTAGAACTAGTCAAACTTGCAAAATAAGCACTCAACCTTCATTCTATAGCCCAGTACTTGCTCAAATTTCTCAGTAAGCACTAACTTAGTTTAGCACTACACCTCCTTATAATATCCAGAAGTACAAGGCTCCCTATTCGTCCATTCCAGACAATCAATAAATCAGTTCTTTAAACCATCCAGGCATGTCTAAAGCACAGTTTCAGGTATACTCTCCAGTCCAGCTGGTGAATCTGGGAATCCTGAGGCAATGTTACAATTGCCTTATGTACACAGACAACCCTCTCCTCCTTCCAACAAACACAAATATATGTGAGAGATGCAGCTATACAGACAAACTGGCTCTCTCAACCCAAGACTGGCACAGTCAGTCAGTATGTGAAGGAAACCATTCGCACCACACAACCAGTCTCACATAGACAAATTGCATCAGCAAACATGACACATAAACTCACAAAAACATACGTGGAGGCTCTAAATAAAAATCTTCCAAAGCAACAGAGACCTCCAAAGCAGACATCCAAGCAACCACTACCTCACAACAACTTTCACGTATCACATACTTCACAAAGTCAGTGTGCTACGCAGTCACAGCCCCCAAGGCTAAATAACACACCTAATACACTAGTAATTTGAGACTCTATTGTCAGGCACACTGACATCCCACTCAACAGACTGAACAAGGAGAAGGCCACTGTAAGCTGCCTGTCAGGTGTCAGGATCCGCCACATAACACAAGCACTCAGGTCACTCCACAGCAGGTACAAATATGACTCTGTCATTGTCCATGTTGGTGTGAATGACTTGAGACGTACCTCCCTGGACTACATGAAAAGAGACATAGAGGAGCTCTCTGATCATGTAACCCAGGCCGGTATGAACCTGACCCTGAGTAGCATCTTACCCTTACCAACAATGATGCCACAGTATAAAGACAAAATTATCAATTTCAAAAATTGGCTAACCTATTGGTGTCCTTCTAAGGGGATCCAGTGTCTGTCAGCCTGGGATGACATGCTGGACAAACCACGTTACTTCGCCAGGGATGGCTTGCATCTGTCACCCTTAGGCTTTCGAATACTGGCTGAGGCTCTTGCCACCCCCATAGTGCCTTTTTTAGGCAAGGCTCAAAAGACAAACCCACCTCCATAGACAATACCAGAAACAAAAAACTAAGGGTAATGCTACTCAACGTCAGAAGTCTAAACCTCAAGATGCACGCACTTGAGGCACTCCTCAGTATGGAGAAAATCGATATCTGTGCAGTAACAGAAACCTGGTTCAAGGCTCCAGATAGCACCCCAGTATTACCAGGATTCAACTCATACCACGACCAAAATACTAAAGGCAGGGGAGTATCCATCTTCATCAAGGATACCCACACCTCCAGGTTAGTGGCACTGCATCAGGCACCGGAGACCATCCATGTGCAACTAACAGTAGGTAAAACTGCTTTTCAGTTTGTAGCATGCTACAGATCACCCACCTTGACTCTGGACCCCCACTCGGCATTCCTGAGAACATTGGAAAATATGAAGGTCTCACCAAACACCATGATATTGGGGGACTTCAATTACCCAAACATTGACTGGGAAAACTACTCAAGTCCCAACTCTTTTGCCCAACAGTTCCTTGAGTTTATAAATTCAAATGCCTTGGAACAACTGGTCACCACTCCCACAAGAGGGGACAACATATTGGACCTGGTCATCACCAACATGGGGGCTAAATGTTCCACACCAGAGGTAAACCCCTTGTTGGTAAGACCAGACCATAAACTAATCACAATGGACTTCCACATCCCGACCCCACCCCCAGCCAAGGAAACCACTGTGAAAAATTTCTCAAAAGCAAACTTCACACTTCTCAAAACCAAGGTGGAATGTTTCAAAACCCCCAGGCAAATGGAAAATGCTACCCAAACCGCAAAATCCTTTACAATTGCACTCTATGAGCACCTACAGGAATGCATGGATCATGCCATCCCAAGTAAAACCAAGACTCACTCCTCCAAAAACAAGAGACCAGTCTGGTGGACCCCGGCCATAAATAAGCTATACAACAGAAGGAGGAAATTATTACATGAAAAGGCAAAATCCCAAAAAGGGAAGGCATCCCTGATCAGTACTAGCAAGAAACTTCTATCCCTCATAAAATCATCAAAGGCTAGCTTTGAAAGAAAAATTGCCAAAGACTCCAATGATAATCACAAGGCATTCTTTAGCTACATCACGAATCTGGGTGGCAACTCTCAGATATGCTCTGAGCTGGTGCAAAATGGCACAAAATACACTGAACCCACTGACATTGCCAACATCCTGGCGTACAGGTTCAGTGCAAACTTTACCCCCCCCTCCCCCCCCAAAAGAGCCAGTGTCTATCTCAGACCGGATGGTATCCCGGGTTGTGTCTTACACAAGCTCCAAAATGAACTAAACTCTCACATAATTTCACTGTTCCAACTCAGCCTTACCACAGGTTATGTACCCAAAGAATGGCGTACAGCAACAGTGATCCCGCTTCACAAAAGTGGCGCCGCAACTGATCCTGGGAACTATCGCCCTATAAGCTTGACTAGCCTGGTCTGCAAGGCTATGGAGCGCATCATCATAGATCTCATAAACAAAGACACTGGGAACCTCCAAACACTGGACCCTACCCAATTTGGCTTTGTTAAAGGCAGATCTTGCCTCTTAAACCTAGTTAACCTCTTCAAAACAGTTACCAAAGTCATAGATGAGGGAAAGGTAGTCCACATAGCCTACCTGGACCTCGCAAAGGCCTTCGACACAACACCCCACTCTGGCATCATAAATAAGCTTACTAGCTTAAATATTAACCCATATGTCACAAGATGGGTTGCAAGCTGGCTCAGGGATAGAACTCACATGGTCAGAGTCGCGGCTGCCATGTCCGACTCTAAACCGGTTACAAGTGGCATCCCACAGGGCTCAATCCTGGGACCCCTCTTGTTCGGTATTTACTTCTCTGAGGTGCAGACAAACACGGGAGAACTGTGGCTTACCAAGTTCACAGATGATTGCAAACTGGGAGCCATAATAGACTCTCTGGCTGACATAAGCATCCTCCAGAAGGGCCTTACAGAGACGGATACCTGGTGTCAGAACCATGGCCTCAAGCTAAATGCCAAAAAGTGCATAGTCATCCCCTTTGGGAAAAAATAAAGTGCCCACAAACTACCACATAGGAGGTAATCCACTAAGTACAGGAGAAGTAATTAGGGATCTGGGGACCCAAGTAGATAGTAGCCTCTCCTTTGACAATCACATTGCCAAAGTGGTTAGAAAAACCTTCTATATAGCTCACCTAATCACAAAAGGGTTCACATCTAGATCAAAAGAGGTCATTGTGCCCTCTACTCATCGCTCATCAGGCCCATAATTGAGTACAATGCCCCATTTGGGATGTACCTTACCCGACACCTGCAACAACTGGAGAGACCTCAAAAATACCTCACCAAGAGGATTGTGGGCCTCAAACAGATGCCCTATGCAGCTCAACTAAAGAAGATCCAGCTCTGCTCAGTTGCTTACCGCCTACTCAGAGGTGACCTCTGCCTGACATTCAAGGCCATATCTAATCTGGAACTGTTGGACATGCTCCACCTCAAGAAAACCAAATCCATTAGAACTACACGCTCCAGGGATTTAAACCCTAGCACAACAATAAACAGGACATGCTGGAGGGATAGATTCATATCCCAAAGGCTTCCCTCACTCTGGAATAGAATCCCAGCCCATGTTAGGCATAGCCCCTCGCTGACTCTCTTCAAGAGAAATCTTGATGAGTGGATGGGTAATCGTAAATTTACTCCTGGGATCACTTCTATAGCCCTGCTGGATAGAGGCTCAGGAATCTAGTCTAAAAGGGAGGCGAAAGCTAACATTCTGGCTAGGCTTGTAAATGCCCTGGGGCAAATAGCCTTGTACCTACCTATGAACCTATGGACCTATATATATATTTATATACAAGACATGATTAAAATATTAACTATAAAATACAAAAACATTTTCAAGTCAGTACAATCTACAAAATGTAAGAGAGGTGAAACAATTGGAAAAGATGTTGAATACACGAATAAAGTAAAACATGGAAAAGTCATATAATAGAAATGACAAAAGTTGTTATGAAACCATTATGGATAAAGTTTACAGAATTTACCTTTGGCAGGCAATAGTACTGAAATTAAATAAATTATTATAAGTATGACTTGTGTATATTAAGGAATGTGATGATTTTTTTGTGGAGATTGATAATTAATAAACTACCAGTAAGGAGAGGAAAAAACTACAAGCAGTTGTCTGAATGGTTATGTGGCATATGCAACAATGAAGAAACAATGGAACTTGTTTTTTTAGAGGGTAAAATAATAACACCATTCTGGAGGGGAATGGGTGATAAATGGAATATTGTAAAACAGGACTATGCAAATGATTTGGCATGTTTTTATAAAGGAGCTGAAAAAAAGATAAGTGGTATGTGATGGATAAGGGACTATTTGCAAGAATTTGGCATATTCTGTTGGCTAGAAGTAATAAAGTTTAGCTTAATAAAAAATTAAATGAGATGAGCATGAAATAAGAAGAACATCAGAAAAGTGATTATAGATCAAATGATGAGGAGGATAAGAATGCGATGTATTATGAAATTTGGATTTGATATTGCATGTTTTACAGATATGAAAAGGGAGAAGGAATTTTGATACATCTTTTTAAATAGGGGATTGTGTTTAAGTTATCTGTAATATTACTTTGATTATTTAAATAAAAAGCAGTGCTGTGGGATCTTTTGAACCCACCTCAGCTACCACCAAATGCAGCAGATGGGGCTTTGGTTTAATGTTTCATCTGAAAGATGACACACTCAGGAGTGCAGCACCTCCTTATGCTGCACTACAGTGACAGTATTGGAAATGAATCCAACTACTGGTGGAGAAATAGAGTCCACAACCTTCCGATGGTGAGTGTGCCATTCCTCAAAATAAAATTGAATGTTGGTTAAGTCTTTTAGTGTTGTAATGGTAGGACAAAGTTGAATTTAGGCAAGAACGAGCTAGAATGGCCTGGTATGTTCAGAATTTGGGGGTCCTACAAGAAGAACATATAGTCAAAGTAGACCTAAATGGAGATATGGTCTTCTTTGTGGACATGACCTCTCAATACCTTGTGATGGACAAAATCCAGTATATGCATGATGATGGAAGTTTCATTAATATGTAGACACCCTCCAAGACATAGTATCTGACTGAACATTAGATCACAATGCCAGGCATCATCTCACATAAAATAAGCATGGTACATTATTACAGGTCAGAATCACCTCTTAACATAAGAGACTATATTACGTCATTGCATAGTGTATTCATCTAATGTCTGTTGTCAAGGTTAGGATACTATCTTGATGGATATACACAGGCAACAGCTTGAGAACAAATCTAGTATCCCTTCTGCCTTAAATCTTACTGTAATACCATTTCTCTGCTTTTTTGGAGATCTTCTAAAAATGAAGGCAGAAAAAATATAGGCAGAAACAAAGCCAAAATGGAATCTTGTTATAACAAGATTGCCAAGTTCGCTACAGAAGCCTCATATAGGACCCATCACTGTCTATCATTTAAGCAGCTTAACTGGCTTGAGCTGCCTCAGCTACTGTTACTCAAACAATTGCCAGTAGCACACAAGTTATACTACCATCCTGAGAACCCCCCTGCACTCCAGCATCTAATTCAACCCTACACTATCACCAGACACTTAAGATCTAGTAACCAGAATTTCATAAATGTCATCAAACATAAGAATGATGCTGGTAAGTCTCTCTTTGGTTGCACTATTGGAAGAATCTGGAATACATTATCAAGCCACATAAATTCTAATAGCTCTACTATACAATTTAAAAAACTCCTGAAAACCCACTATTCAAACAGTTGGCTATGCCCCTGTTACTCCCCAGGTTAATACATACCATTACATTTTAAGGAGGATACTGTCATGTGATAGCAGTTCCCCTGGAAAGGCTGTTATACTAATCATACCTCAAAGACTGTCACTACTGTTGATATTTATTGTATAGAACTAAGACCTATCTACTATATAGTTAGCAACCATTATCTTTTGCCAGAAACAATTACCATGCACTAATTGTTCTTAACTACCTTGCATGTTTCATCCTAAAAATCATGTATGTGCTTACTACATTGTAGGTTATAATCCTTAAAAATTATGTATTTTTTGAAATTTTGATTTTATGTTGTTTTTGAAATTATATTTTATTGTATGAGATTGAAATTTTCTATGTTATTGTATGATCTCTCCTATGTATTGTATTTTTTGGAGCTTTTCTCCCCAGGTCTCTGCTGAAAATGGTCCTGTGTCCAGTCGGACTCTCCTGGTAAACAAATGTAAAATAAAATAAATAACAGATACGTTATCAGGGAAGTAACAAGTTTCAGCACAAGACAGTGCTAAGCCGATACAGGTCTAACTATAATGACATTTTGAAGGAGCTGATTTAAGCACAGAACCTACTTTAGTGTTAGTTGTATTTTTCTTTACAGCAAAAGTGATTGTTATGACAACTGTGTTAATTTGTCAAGAGACTAAGGTGCCTTGCCATAAATTGATTACGTCACCATCAGTTCACTGACTGCCTAACTACTGAGAGTTGTAAGGATCAAGAAAATGCTCAGCTGGAATATAAACATTCAGCTTTAAAAATGATTTAGATGAATAAACTGATGCTTGAGTGATAGTTACTAGTCATGCGGTTCAGGAGACCACTGAAAAGCTTAGCCCAATTTCCCCAAAACACTTGCTGATTAAGTGACTTGTTCATGGTCACAAAGCAGGCAAATGAATGTTGAGGGAATCTAACCCTGTACCACAAGAAACAGGACCTTAAGAGCTCATCGCCATAATCTTCTATGCTAACTACAAGGTTGGCAATGTACCCAGGATTTAGGATTTCAGCTAAAAAAGGGCTGTTTATAAGTATCTGCATTATGACCAGGAGATTAAAAAGTTCTGTGACTTTTAGTCTGAATAGAAATTGTGTCTGTGTTTACATTTTGAGAAAAAAAAAAAACAAATCATAAAAGTTAGCTTGTTATTGTCCTTATCCTGAAATGTCTGCAAGGAAAAGTTTGACACAAAATTGTTTATAAAATCTAATAATTTTTGTTCATATCCTGTGTTGGTGGTATAGGTCCCTCAGTTAATCATTGAATAATTAAAACCATCTAGAATAATGGTGTTCCTACTTCTGAGAAGGTCACCACAAATATTTAAGAATGTTTGTGTGATTTTCTGGACAGATAGAAGGAGTCACATAGCTTGCTATTATCCAGTAAACGATCTTAGCATGATTTAAATGTCTATAAGCTCTGCTTATGGTCTCTAGTTATCTGTCTCAAGGTAATGTGATCTGTAACAAAATAAAAAAATCCAAACTTATACGTGGAAACACCGGTTTAATAGGACACAGCACAGAATCCCAACGACTAAGCGCTTTCACCGTAACAGTGGCTTCATCAGAGTACTGTTGGGTATTACAAACAACATTTAAATAACATAAAATTCTATTACCCAGCCAATCAACATTCAATGACATAATCACAGCACTTTTAAATTTAAACAAACAGATGACAAACTGTAGTACAAAATGTTATCGACTCAAAGTCTAAAATATATAATATATAAAAAATACTTTTTACTAAAAGATGTTAAAAAAAATAAACCTATACTTAGATTAAACTTAAACACAGATCTTGAAAATATATAAGACCTTTTAGGTTTAATCTTTTAACATCTCAGCAAGAGGTTCTCCGGTTCGATTCTCGGGTGGGGTACCTTCTGTGCGGAGTCTGCATGTCCTCCCTGTGGTCGCGTGGGTTTCCTCCAGGTGCTCTGGTTTCCTCCCACATCCCAAAGACATGCTGTAGGTGGATTGGACACTTTAAATTGGCCCTAGGCATGAGGTCACGTGTGCCTTCTGTGGAAGGTTGGGCGCTGGGCTGGCAACTCAACACCGTAAAACTCCACTGCCAATCATGAGCGGACAAGGTGATCTGCTGTGGCGACTCCTAACCGGGAAAAGCCAAAAGAAGAAGTAAAAAGTATTTTTTATGTATTATATATTTTAGACTTTGAGTAGATAACATTTTGTACTACAGTTTGTCATCTGTTTGTTTAAATTTAAAAGTGCTGTGATGATGTCATTGAATGTTGATTGGCTGGGTAATAGATTTTTATGTTATTTAAATGTTCTTTGTACTATCCAACAGTACTCTGATGAAGCCATTGTTATGGTGAAAGCGCTTAGTCATTGGGATTCTGTGCTGTGTCCTATTAAACCGGTGTTTCCATGTAAAAGTTTGGATCATTTTATTTTATTTTCTTGGTTTTTGCTTCATTTGAAGTGTTGCTTGGTTTTATTTTTTGCGATCTGTAACAAGTATTGATATGCCACCAATATTTCTGCCAGGTCTAAACAAGTGTTAAGTACAAAACCACGGTATTGAGGGAGTGCTCTTTTGTACTTAAACCAGATTTCTGTAACAGCGCATGCATGGATGTGTCCAAATGTGGGAGGGCCTCAAGGTCCATCTTATTATTATTATTTATATATATATATATATATATATATATATATATATATATATATATATATATATATATATATACACACACACACACACACACACACACATATATATATATATATATATATATATATATATATATATATATATATATATATCTATATATATATATATATATATATATATATATATATATATATATATATATATGTGCCCCTTTCATTATTTACCATACACCTTAAAATTCTAAACATAGTCCTATGAAAATATTTAAAACCTCTGCTGCTCTTTCAGTACTTCATCCTTAGGTTTAATTTTCATATTTCTTGCTACAAAAACTTAGTTCCGAAATACTTCATTAAGTTGGTCACTTTGGCTAAATCTTTAGTCTTTTTTGTTTTCTGTTTTCTGCCCTGTGACTATCTGGTACCAAGACGTGTTTTACTGGCATTTTTGCAAGTTTGAATGCATATTTGTGTAACTCCATGACAATTCTTCACTCAGTATTCATCTTAAAATGAAAGACAGTAAAGAAAAATTTTATCTGACTGAAAATTTCTGGAAGAACACCTTCCTGGTGGTACTGGAAAGGGTGTTCAAGTTCCTGTGTACAACTGTTTCATTGTGAACAGTACAATCTTCAGCAGTCTTTCACACTGGACTCCTGAAGTTCATTGGAGTTACTTAGGAAAACCAGTGATTGCACCCAACTATAATCATATTTACATGTATTTTATTTTTATATCAGAGTAGTAGTGAAGTTTTAGAGGTGCGATAACTGAATTTTGCATAAACAAGTTGGAATTTAATTTAAAATAACACAACATGCAACATTATTGTTTCACATTTTATTGACTTTTGGAAATAGCCATGTATATTACATAGACACTAGAATATTTTAACCTCCATATGTATTATGTAGGTGCCAGAATATTCTAACACCACAGGTATGCAACTATTCTTTAGAATGTATTGACACACATTTTTATGTTCACATGCTTCATAAAATTTTGCTTTTACTTTTCAGATTATCTCATGATCAGCCTCAGAACTCTTTCAGGCATAGCCCGCTTTAAGCACCAGTTTAGCTTGCTACAGTTTAGACCAGTTTACACCACATGGTGAGCACTACAGTACTCAGGTTTGACTGCAAATAAAATAGTGCCTTTTAAAAGCTGTCTTGCATTAAACAATGATATGGATCAGTTGATTGTGCCCCGCAACACTTTGTGCCTAGGGCAGTTGCCTTTTTTATCCTGCTCTAGCTACACTACTGAATGACTTTTATCTGTGCACACATACAGTAATGCTGGACACATGCAAAAAATGCAGTTAATAAGTAATCATCTTTTCAAAAATAAGGCAAAAATACTTCACAGAACACTTAAACATTTAATGCTTTTAGGGGTCTGGGGGGCTGCTACTCCCCAGGCTGTATAAAAGGATTTTTATATGGACTTATTGATGGCCTTTGCCCTCATTTGCACCAATTCTAAAAACAACCCTTCTCCGAGGGGTGTACAGAGGTTTGCTGTAGCTTGTGTGAAGGGCTGGGGATGGTGTGGACTTTACTTATTTAATTTTCCTCACAATCAAACCTCAAAGGTATGTACAGAAGGTAATTATAAATTGTGTTGTGGCTGGGGACAGTGTAACGATTGTTTCTTTTACTTTTCTGACAAAGCACAGAGCAGTGCAAATAGGATACTTCTTCTTTCGGCTTTTCCTGGTTAGGGGACGCCACAGCGGATCATCTGTCCACTCATGATTGGCAGTGGAGTTTCACAATGTCGAGTTGCCAGCCCAGCGTCCAACCTTCCACAGAAGGCACCCCACGCGACCACAGGGAGGACATGCAGACTCCACACAGAAGGCACCCCAGCCGATAATCGAACCAGAGAACCTCTTGCTGTGAGGCAGAAATGCTAACTGCTGCACCACCGTGGCCACCCACAAATAGGATACTATAAAGTGTAATTGGCAGTGTACTGTCAAGGAGCAAAAAGTTGGAATACATTACTGTGGGTATTCCTTTTTCACTTTCCTCACAATTACATGAGACACTTACACAGGTGGCTGCCTTTGAGGAGTGTATTGGTATGTTATGTATATATACAAAAACAGTCACTTGAAATACATAACTATGGCCACTTGAACCTCTGCTTTCATCCCAGTCTAACTCCATTGAGATGAAAAAAGACTGAAATACTTTTTTTACTCAGGACTTTTGTTTAGGCCACCACTGGATGAAAATGTTGGAAAATGCTTTAAAATGCACCTCAGAGCATCTATAAGTCTATGTTTTTTGTGTGTGTGGGCGGTCTGGTGGCCTCCAGACCCCGTCACTTAATCGAGTTTATTTCCTACACAGTTATTACTGAGCTATCTTGTTTAGATAAGGTTTGTTGAAGGGATGCAAGGAAAACTGAAGATGAAAAGCAATACTGAATGCATTTCCTTAAGTATAATTGTTGTTTAAGCTATCACCGAATGAAAAGGTTGTAAAAAAAACAACTTTATAATTCACTTCAGAGCATATAGAAGGCCATAGAGTCTTGAAAAAAAACTGAAAAGTAAGATACAATGTGAGAAAAGGAAGGAAAAAGTAATATGAATGGTATGGAGAGTCTGGGGTGGGGTGAAAAAGAAGTATGTGTGTGTGTGGGGGGGGGGAGGTGAAAAAGTAGGCAGTGGGAGGGGACGCCATGGATTCCTTTGCCTAGGGCACCATTTTGGCTAAGGCCAGCCCTGTACATAAGGTTGTTGTACTGTATTATTATTGCAATTAAATGGCATTCACTGTCAATTCCCCTCTGTGAAATGGGACAACATAGGGTAGTACACAGGCCTCTCAAACTGTAAGAGCACTGTAGCTATAGTTTAGTCTAAGTGTACTACCCTAAAACTCTGCAGCACAAATTAAAATGTTGCTTAGGAAGGGTAGCAGTGACAGAGTGATACTTAGACTGGAAGTGTCCATGGGTCTCCCAACTTGACAATTTCTGGGGGCCCCAAAAATGCTAACACATGTCCTGCGTCCATGTGATATGACCTTTCATTCAGGTTCATATTTATTGTTCAGATCCTCTGTTGTATATCACAGATACAGAAATGTGACAGCTATTCAAGATCACTTTCTGTGAGCCTGAATACTGTGAATAAATTACTTTGAGAGTAGTTTATAGTAAATCTGCAGATTTCCCATTTCTTCACTGTTATGTAACCATGGATATAGTTTATATTACATGTTGGGTGTTGGGATCTCCTTCCATAGGAGCTTGTCACCTGAACAACTTTGTTTTAGGTTTGCTAGAAGTGAATTTCAGTGAATTTGTTTCATGATAGTGGGGCTCAAATAAATAGTGTTCATAGACTCATTAGCCTTAGAGAGATTGTCTTCTACAATGAGCAGTTATATAGAAAGTGCCATATGATACAGTACTGCTTTCATTCTTTAATGGTTATTGTCAACGCACCACGTCATATGAGATACTGAGAAGACAAAAAAATATTTCTTCAGATAATAGGTGCCGATAGTAGTTTGACTTCCATGTTTATGGATATGTCTGACGAAAATACATGTATTGCAGCTATGTTCTGTTAACAGTACATGTGCATTACAATAACAGCTATGTGTTTAAAATACACTTATTGAAGCATACAGATGTGCAGCTGTTGCTGTATGAATAAGTAAAAAGAAGAAAAAAGAAAAAAATAATGTATCCAAACAAACCAAAAGTCGCCCAGTAGAAAATAATATAATAAAGAAACCACGAACAAACCAGGCATCCGTCAAAGCTGCTATCTTTGAGACTTTAATGGAAAAACAAAGGATAAGCGCTTTCACACATAGTATGCTTCATCAGATCCACAAATTTAAAATGAATACAAGCCATTAAATAATGAATAAAGTCTAAGCACATAGTACATAAAATATAATTTCACATTTGCATATTTTAGTATTTTGGTGCCTAAACAGGCCAGATAGTATTTTATGAACTGAAAGTGAAAGTGACTTGCTTAGACCAAAACATTATTTTGTAGCTTGATCTGACAAGCCCATACCTCAACATTATTTAATATAGTGTAAGTCCATGCAACATGTGCATGTTTTCTTATGTATGTTGGCACATTTACAAGATATAGCTCTGCATAACAATTAATGAAATATTTTGCAGTGCAATCCTTTCAGTGCTGCTGCAAGACTGGACATAGATGTATTGTAAATGTGCTGCATTCATGCATATGGTGCAATGTAAGATACCCCACCCCCTTTTATAGTTTGTTTTGGAGTTTAACAGTTGAAGAAATCCTTCATTTTAGGATATACCCAGTAGAGAACCAAAAGTAGTGCAAACGTGGGTGCGTTGTTCATGTTATCATACTACAATACAACTGCACTGAGTTTAGAGTAGCGTAAGCAGGAAATACTTCCTAGAGGTTCATTCGCTGTATCAGTTTTAAAGGAAAAGCACAGACTATGCAGTACTTAAGTGAAGAAAATCCTTTTAGGAGTCAGTGGACATAGCAGATTTCATTAAGGGAATTTATACAATGTCATGTTTCAAAGTAAGGAAAGGCATGTATCTGTAAAACATAGCAGTTTTAAGATCATGATTTTATGGTTTACGTCTGGAACTACCCCTACCAATATTTCTGAAGATTTATTTAACGTTATTTTGCAGATACTGTTTCCTCAGAAAATACAAATCTCCCTGGCAGTCATAGAGTTTTAAATTGGTATTAAAAGCAAGATAACATTTGCTTTCACATAAAATATTTACTTATCTATAGCAAAGTTTTAAAAATATTTGCAATGAAGTTTCTTTACTGTTGGTCTATATAATGAATGGAAATTTTTTATGACAGCATGTTATACAGATAATACACTTGTGCAAGTAAATTTACCATTACAGTAAATGTTTGAATGGTCAGTGCTGCAGCAGCTGTAGCTATATAGGTTATATGCTGCAAAGGATATAACAACCAGCCAGCTTCTAGAACTTAAGAGCACTTTCTATGTGCCCAGACTGTTAACAGCTTCATCAGAGTTGTAGAAAATCAGTCAATGGTCTGGGCAGCAAGCCCTTCAGAACTCTCATGGATGAAACAGTAAAGCTAGAGCCCTGAAAGAAAATGCTAGCTAAATAAAAATCAGTGTGTACACCCTGGCAAGAAAAATATGCCAAATAAGGGGGATGGAGTGGTTTCTGCGCTAGTGATCATTCAAACATCTACTGTTATGGTAAGTTTATTTACATAGCTGCATTATGTTCATCATTTGATTACTGCTGCAGTAGCCTTAGCTATATGGGTAGACTATTATAGCTTATAATGACTGGGAGGAGGAAGGGTGAAGGTCTTGATGTCCCAGGAGAATAGTCCAAGCAAAGAAAACATACTCTAGACTGGAATCTAGTTTATAGTGCTTTGTAAAACGTATGCACAGAGGACCAAGTTGCTGCTTCTTGAAGGGTCTATATCATATATTTGAAATTCCAAAATATCGAACACCATAAGCTTGAACTTGGAATTTTGAAATATGATAACATCAAACACTCAGAATAGCTTGCTGTTCCGAAAAACATACACACAACACAAGCACACCAAAATAAATAAGCCACACACATACACTTAACAAAACCTTACTTCTAACCCTGCACTAAGCCATACATACATTCTACCTATCCACTAACCTTAACCCGCACCCTAACTCCCGTAACTATCACACACTTACCCTACGAAACTATACACAAACAAACTAATTAATATACACACATACACTTAACAAAACCCTACTTCTAACCCTACACTAAACCATACATACATTCCTATCTATTCAGTAACCGTAACCTGCACCCTAACCCTAAGGTCCGTAACTATCGCACACTTACCCTACGAAACTATACACAAACAAACTAATTAATACACACACATACACTTAACAAAACCCTACTTCTAACACTACACTAAACCATACATACATTCCTAACTATCCACTTACCTTAACCCCCACCCTAACCCTAAGGTGCATAACTATTGCACCTTCTTCTTCTTCTTCTTCTTTCGGCTTTTCCCAGTTAGGGGTCGCCAGTGCAGATCACCTGTCCACTCATGATTGGCAAGCAGAGTTCCACGGTGTCAAGTTGCCAGCCCGTCGCCCAACCTTCCACAGAAGGCGCACACACACACACACACACACACACACACACACACACACACACACACACACACACACACACACACACACACACACACACACACACACACACTCACACCTAGGGCCAATTTAGAGTGTCCAATCTACCTACAGCATGTCTTTGGGATGTAGGAGGAAACCAGAGCACCCGGAGGAAACCCACTCAACCACAGGGAGGACATGCAGACTCCACACAGAAGGCACCCCAGCCAAGGATTGAACTGGAGAAACTCTTGCTGTGAGGCAGCAATGCTAACCGCTGCACCACAGTGGAGGAAATAGCGAAGCCTCAGAATGGCCCACCAAAATCTTGCTCTAGGTAAGAATTTGATGTTCTGCGGCTTCGCAGTTTTCATCCTTTGATGTAGTGGGTTCGATATTATAACAGTCGAAGTTTTGCAACTTCAGTGTTATAATATAGACCCTTCTAGAATACTTCCAGAGTCCTCCCCTTCCAAAAAGCCACTGAAAAGCCAAGGCCTTGGTATAGTATGTCTTGACTCTGCCTGGAATTGATTTGTTGAGATGGATATAACAAAAGGAAATAGCATGTGAAAACCATTTGGCGATAGTTTGCTTTGACATAGGTTGCCCTTTTTTTTTGCCTTAATAAAAATAAATAATTCATCAGAGATTCTGAAGGTTATAGTTCTGTCAAGACAATATTTTAGTTGCCTGTGGACATCCACAGTATGATGAATTCCTCCTCCCTCATTTTTAGGATTTATAAAGAAGTCAGGATGGATAACTTGACTAAAAATGTGGATACTGTTAGGCATAAAAGAAAGATTAGTTCTCAGTGAAACCCTGTCTTTGTGAAAAATGAGATAAGGTTGACCCATAGTGAGAGGTTGCAACTCAGATGCTTTTCTTTCAGAGGTTGGGCCAGTCAACAAAATATTTTCCATATTATGAACCACAAATCAGCCTGATGAGCTGTTTCATAGAACATAGGTAATTACTAGGCTAGCTGCCCATGTGGACCATTTTAAGTCTAGTCAATTTCCATGGTGAGAATCAAACGCTGTACCTCTTGTCATTAAGGTAAACACCTTAATCACTATGCCAACCCTCAAATGGGACAAGAGTTGATTCTTAAAATGCAAAGTTAAGATCTCAAGGAGGAGCCACTTGTTTTCTAGGTGGATGGAAATGCAAAACCCTTTTCAAAAACATTTTGACATGGGAATACAGTGAAAGAAGAAGAGCCATGGACAAACATGATGTAATGGCCAACAAATGGATCTTTACAGACCAGTAAGAAAGGCCAAAGTATAATAATTTAGATAAATATTACAGAACCAGGGAAATACAAGCTTTAAAAGGGTCCTGGCTCTTATTTTGGCACCAAATAGCAAATCTTTTCCATGTATTAAATATGATTTCATAGTAGCAGGTTTCTTTGCCGCAATTAATACTTCTGCACATCCTTAGATAGCAGGTGCCTAAAAGGTACTAAGATTCTATCATCCAAGCAGTTAGATGAAGGTGTTTCAGGTCGGGGTGTGTCAAACAACCCCCTGTCTTGTGTGACTAAGACTAGCCTGTAAGGAAGCTTGTGGTAATTGCCCTTGGCCATTTCCAAAAGAAGGGAGAACCAGAAGGGAGTTGCCACAATAATTTTTGGAGAGTGCATCTGAATCATTAGTGCAAAGGATGGAAAGGCATACAGGAACATGCATCGGTTTTACTGGCCATTTTTGCAATAAATCCAGAACAGAATTTTGCCAGTTGTTTGTTGTGAATGGAGGTTAAAACAGCTACCTGAGGTGTTCCCCAGAGCTGGATCCAATACTGCAAGACCTCTCCTGATTCAATTTCCATTCATGAGGGTTTGTCCTGGTCCTGATCAGTTAGTCTATCAAAACATTTTGCTCTGACAGGATGTAGGATACCTGTAGAGTTTGATTATGCTAAATTGCTATATCATAGACTAGTATGGTTATTTAGCTCAGAGGGTAAGATCTGGATTCACCTAGTTGTTTATCTATGACATCACTGGTGTTGTCTGTAATCACGTGCAGTGATCTCTGGGACCACAAACGATTGAGTGAGTTGACAGCATTTATAGCCACCAACATCTCTTTTATGTTTGTGTGTGCTAGTCTGCCCTTTGTGTTCCAAAGGTCCTGCACTTTTACTCCCATAGACACTGTTCCCCAACAAAAGTCTGAGGTGTCTCTAGTTACAGACTGTGTTGGAGCTGGAAGGAAAATGAGAGAAATAGATTCAGATAAAACCTGGTCTGTTCACCAAAGCAGTCCCATTATTACAAACCTTAAAACTGGAATCTGGAATGTCGGGGGATATTGATGTTAATGTTGGGACCATACAGATTTTGGATAATATTGAATCTTTCTCATATGGATTTTGGCTAAAAGAATTATGAGAATCATGGATGCCACAAATCCACTATTCTGTGAAATTCCCTTTGTTATGTTTTAGACTGACTGGAAAAACTAAGGAATAGATCTGGATACTGTTGAAGAAAAGGTCTTTGAATTGAGGGATCTAGAAGACACCTCAGGAAACAATCCTGTGAGAAGGACTCGTACAATATATTTTAATATTCTCCTTCTGTGAAGGACACTTTGAGAAAGACTCTGCAAATATAAGTAAGGTATCTTTACAAGGAAAAATGTCAATGTCTTGCAGTCTTCAATAGGTGATCGCTGGAGCTGGACACTTTGTGAAAACCTTTTGAGCAGTGGACATCTCAAAGTGTAATGTACAGAACTGAAAGTATAATCCAGACACAGAAAACCATAAGAGACATTTGAAATCTGAGGCTATAGGAATCTGATGATAAGCATCCTGTAAATCTAAAGTTACTAAAAAAATGGACAGTGGGAATCTGTGGTAACAGGTCATGGAGGGATATCATTTTGAAGTTTGCAACTTTCACTAGCTGATTTATAAAGTAAAGATCTAGGATTAGTCTTCACGAGGCATCCTTCTTTGGTACCAGAAACATTCTTGAATAAAAGCCTTTCCCTATTTGAGAATGAGGGATAACTTCTATTACCCCCTGCACCAGCTGATGCTGAATGACAGGAGGGAAAAAAGTGTTTAATTTGGTAGGTGAGAAGGAATCCCTGAAATGTTGGAAGAGATTCCCACTGTATTTGTCTGAGACTATGTGTTTCCAAAGAAAGAAATGGAGAACCTGATTTGGAGGGAGATTTAAAGGATAATCAGGGTGGGAGGGGTCCCTTTGCAGATAGTCTTTCAGACTTTTTGGACTGTTTTTGTTTCTGGGAGGCTCTTCCTTTCTTTTCAGAGCGTCCTTGCCATTGTTTTTTTCAATGACTTGCTAGCCAGATGTTTGCTGTGTCTGCTTAATCTGCTTGCTACAAAGAGATGCTGAGGTAGGCATAAAACCTTTAGCAAACTTGAAGAAGGAAGGCTGCCAATCTGAGTCGCCTCTGAATCAGCTTTCCTCTGTTATCACACATTTTTAGGACCTCAGCAGCAGTTGGTCCAAAAACAGCCTCCCTATCTAAACGAGAATTCAGAATTCCAGCTTTAACATCCTCCGATAGATTTTGAGCAAGTAACCATGCAAGCCTTCTCATAATAGCCCCAGTAGCAGCTACTGTGGAAGAGGCATCAGTTGAATCATAAGCACACTTCCAAGAGGGTTTGTGATTTGAGACAAGGAAACAATAAGTGAATTCATAGAAGTTTTTTCTTTAAAAGATGGAAAAGTGGCTACAATGTTATATTCACAACAGATGCAAGCAAAAACTAACATATGACAATTAGGGATTCTGAAAAATAAGTGTGGCAGATAAATATACTTTTTCCATAATCCTATTAAAAGTTTTTCCATCCTTACCAGAAAGAGAGGGATTAGCATTTACCAAATGGTTAGCAACAGCAGGATTTGCCAAAGAAATCACTGCAGAGTCAGATATAAGATTACAAATTAAAAAAAAAAATTAAGACTGAGGAACTTTGTATAATCTATCTACCTTCTTAGGGGCTGCAGTTTGGTAGTCAGGCAGGATACACGCTGTAATAAAAACATCCTAATGCCGGAAGTACATGAGGAACAAGGGGGGGGGGGTAATGACATTTCAGTTATGACAAATCATAATACATTTTTAAAGATGTATAGATATCATTATGTTCCCACTGAAACAATTGTTTTATCCTGGACACTCTTTCATAAAAAGAAAATTCTTCTAAGGGACTGTTAGAAGTAAAACTCTCCTCAGCATCCAAATCAGTCATCTAATGAGAGAAAACCGAAGTTGTTCCCTCAAAATCATTTTCCTGTTCATTATAATGGGAATCTTTTGGTATTGAAGAATTCCTTTTTTCTCTTACCAGTGAAACCAGAATGAGAATAGTCAGTAGCCCAAAGAAAGCCCCAAGATAAGTAATTCCTGTGTAAAGTAACTGAGACAGGGAAAGATAAATGTTTAAATTTCTACTTCTTTTTAATAAGAATTTCCATAGAAGCAGACCGACTCCTGTCAGACATATCTCTCAGGGGACAGGCATCCCATTCAGCTAGGCAGAGAGGCATTTCCTGTGCCATCCTCTGAGACCAAAAACAGTGGCTGCCCCATGCCCACTAAGAATGCTCCAACAACCTCTCTCCCACACTTGAGACTTAATTGACAAATATTTTCTTCCTAAAATCCCAAGTGCGGGATTAAAGCCTATCGTTCTTTGCAAATAAACTCTGAGTCAGGTTTAGCAGCCATATATTGTTACTTTATCATTATAACTTACAGATCAGTGTTAGTGGTAGCATGTCCAACGTACCTGCCAATCTATCAGCATTTCCATGAGAAATGAAATGATGACTGTATTTCATGGGAAGTGTCTTGCAGTCTGTTTCAACAAATGTCACAAAGCCTGTATCACTGAACATTTAGGTTTTCTTATAAAAATAGTTTGTCAGGCACTGTACTATCATAATTTCAAAGAAGTATTTGATAAACTGATTAAAAAATATATATATTTTCTAACCAACATAGGAGCCATTCATCATGCATATTTTCAAGTAGCATATAGCCACTGAAAGATTAGTAGATCAAAAGTAACTGCATTGTATGCCACAACAAAGTGCAGTGTAATATATAAAGCTTTTCAGATAATAGGTTACATTATAGTTTAAGGATAGATAAGATTGTTTCTCATTTCCAGTGTGTCTGTAGCTTTCTTTGGCCATTAATTGTAGAATCTCAACTCAGACTGCTGTTGGCTGCTTCTTATTGCCAATGCTGAGTTTGCTTGCTTTCCATCCACCTCCCATGCACTCATCATGTGATCTGTGCCTTTATATCTGTCTGCTGGATTTTATTCAAATATTTTATGCCAGCCTTATATGAATCACACTCTTGTAGCAGGTACGGTATTTCCACCCTGGCAGTCACAGTAATCAAGGTGTGTCTGACCCTCCCCAGCTTTACTCCAGTAGTTCTTTGCCTTACACTGGATACTCTTGTTTCACTGACTTCTCCAGACTGGTATAAGTGACTTATAATATAGCCAGTTCAGCTAGTGTCAAGCTGCATATTGAATGCATAATGTGAACAGAATGTTATGCATTTGTGTTACGAGTATGGAATGTGTCAGTGTTGCTGCTTTAGTGGGTAGAGTGCCTAGGGAGGGCTCTTCTCCGCTGACTTGTCTGAATTTAGGGGGGTCTAACTCTTGCTAGCCTGAGGTAGTATTGCTCTCAGGTGAAGCCCTCCACTATGGTGCCTCAGATTTTTTGTGAGTTTACTCATTGTCTAAGAACCTTTTGCACCTTGTAACAAGTGTGCAAGCAGTTTGTGATTCATAAACAAGTGTTTTACTGCACATAATCCCACTGTACATAATGTAAAGTAGTGAAGTAGTGCAAGAAAACACAAGGAATGCAAATTAATTATCATGTAGCTAAACTGTGCATGGTGGTGGAGGGTGGGGTGGGGGAAGGTGGCAGCAGTTTTCTGGTTGCCTGATCTTTTACAGCTCCATGTGTTTTGGACAGCAGACACAAAGTTCCAAGACAGACTTGGCAAGTTAACAAATAAAACACTCCAATGAGCATTACATTATATCAGATTTAGTGGCCCATTTTAGAGGGTCTTGGGATCACAGAAAAAAATACAAATACAAATACTTTTAACATTCTAACATGAAAACAGCATTTGCACAGTTTGGCCATAGCTGCCTCTAATTTATCATGGTGACATAATATCCAACTTATTAAATTGTCAGGCCAAGAACACTGCCCAAGACTTGGTTACTTCACTGATTGCTTTAGTGCAAGCACTTCTTAAGGATATATCTAGTATTAAAGCTGCATCAGGCTAGCATGAACAGAAGTTAACAGCAATACAAGGACTAGTTAAATAGTCTAAGGGGATTAACAGCAATACAAGGACTAGTTAAATAGTCCAAGGAGATCAAAATCCAGAAAGACAAACTGAATGAACATTTTGCATAGAATGAGTACGCAAAACCTTAGCCCAGGAAACTATACCAAATTTGCTGATTTAGAAAGTTATGGTTGTAGAAATACTTAAGGGTATTTGGTTTCTTAGAAGGCACAGAGAGTCATGAACTACTGGTGTTTATACCAAAAGAGCTGATAGCCCTAATATAACTCTCCGAAACCATCATTGTAGAGACAACAAACATACAGAATTACCCTCAGGGTATGTTTTTAACAAATAGACTGGACATTTAATCTTTCATCTGTTAAATTATACCAATTTTGTGCAGTTAATGGACTCATGCAAATAAAACTGGCTACATGGTTCATATTACTCCAGATTATAATGACATTCCTGCAAAGAAACAATTCAGGGTACTAGGTTTCTCAACTTGATATTTTCCAGCCTCTCTACATTTGTCATATGATACCCTGTGATAGAAAAAATTACTGTGAAATGTTCAGTTTATTAACCAGGTAAATACACTGGTTTTCAGACCTATTTCAGTCACAACAGGGTTACAAGAGCAGGAACAATTTAGTGTAGCCAATTAATTGGTATATTTTGGGACGTTAACTAAAAGTACTTGTAGAAAATCCACACAGACACAGGGAGAGCATGCAAACTACAAACAGGCAGTAAGTGGAATCAGGACTGAATCTCAGACCCTGGAACTTCCATGCAGAGATCTTGCCACTAAGCTAACCCTAATGCCAAACCGGTAAAAGAAAAAAACTTCCAAAAAAACTGAAAACACGACCACCGGCAGTAGGACACTTCCAGGAAAACAAAATTGAATCCACAAACATAGTGCAAAACAATAATGTAAGCACTTTCATCTTGCTTCTATGAGCAAGACTTCTTCAGACAAACTAGAGCTTGTACAAGATATATCTATTTAAAGTGTCACATGCTAAAATCAATTAACCTCTAAAAGCAAAAGCAGCAGAATATTTATGAACATTTGAGTATAAATACTAAATAAATAGCTATGTGATAAATATACAATAAAATTACAATAAAATTGACCAAGTGTAAACATACTGAGAATGACCCTGCAAAAATGTAGATATTTTAAAAACTATACAAGTTATTACTTAAAATGTCAACATGCTAGGAGTCTAAACTTAATATTAACTAAGCTGTCAAGTGAATATTTATTTAGTAGCAGTTATATAAAAATTGTTTTGCCATTTTAGTGTGAGGTTGAGAATCTTCTGTTTAAGGAGACTATTTGGAAAGTATTGTACGATGAGCACAAAGTCTTAACTTTGTGATGAGCATGTGCAGGACCTGGATTGGTTATGATGCTGTTTAAGCCAGAGAGTTTTGTTTGTGTGGGAATTTTTGTTTGTGTGGGAATACTATTGCAGAGTTTAGCAACGTATTTGGAGTAGAGCGAGTCTCCTGCAAAATTATTCTACTTATTTGTGAGTAGTAAGAATTTGTTACTACAACGAAGGTCCCTTGTGGGATACTAGGGCAGTAATAAGTTTAGTAGTGCAGGGCATTTTTCTGGATGATGAATGAGTTTGTCTGCTGTAGTTAGTTGTGAATATGTTAGGTAGTTGTGTAGTTCAAGCCAATGTAATTACTTTAAGCTACGACAATGGTGGGTCTTATGATGGAGATTGGTGGCAAATTTAGCTATTTTATTTCAGCAGGAGGCAAGGTTTTTTTTTTTTTGAGTATTGTTTATGTTGCTTAGGACAGGAGTGGCATATAATAGAGTTGGCAATAAGAAGGCGGTGGCTAGAGTTTTTCTTGCAGTATCGGTAAGGGATCCATTAATCCTATAAGGAGAGTTTAGAAAAAAATTATCTAAGAGAAGATGATTTAATAGAGATGGACAGACATATTAAGATCAATGAAAGGAGCAGACTACAGAAAGTCAATAAAGCCGAAAAAGTTAGATGTTTGATAAAACAAATTAATATAGTAATTAGGACTGTTGATAGAGATTCATGTGATATAACAGAAGTAAATAGGATATATATTACTAAGCAGCTAAATTAACAACAGATAAAGTCTTACCACAAAAACACAGGGCAGTAACGAAAAGGAAGGGGAGAAATCAAATGCTATTATGGAGCATTTAATAGAGAAAACTATAAAGCAATTAAGACAGGAACTGTCATTCTTAGAAGAGTATAGACGAAGGAACACATCAACAAAATTACTCAAAAAGATAGCTGTGATAAAAGCAATGCACAGTATCAGAACAGATCAGGGGTTATTGTGCACTATCACAAATAATAAACTAAAAATGTCAGCACAAACAGAAAAACTTAGAAGATATGCAGATAATATGAAGGACAAGTACAAAATAAGCAATTTATTGATGACCCAAAAAAGTTTTATAGAGAACTGGGAAACAAGGCAAAAGGAATTGAAACTCCACTGAAAAAAGAAGAAGAGGTAGATAATTTTGGCGAAATATCTATGAAGATCATGTGGAACATAACAAAGATGCTAAATGGATAGAAGAAGTAAAAGAAAGAATAAAAAGTTCAAATGTACAGGATATGAAGTGGGATAAATTAACGGCCAGAGAGACTGAAACAAAGTTAAGAAAAGCTCCTAACTGGAAAATGCCGGGCCCAGATGTAGTACATAACTTCTGGCTAAAAGTATTAACATCTTTGCACAAGGATTTAATCATGAGTAAGAACTACTTATATGCAGACCCCAAACAGCCACCAACCTGGTTAACAACAGAAAAATCAATACTCCTACTTAGGGTGAACCTAGAAGCTATTCTAAAATGGTTTACTATCAAAATCTCGCACCTGCAATGTGCGAGTGTTCATGTTTCCAACCCAAAATGTCAGAAATCAAATTTATGAGCAGGAACATGACCGAACAAGGTATTTAAGGAAAGTCAACAACTCGGGAATGTCGACTTTACAGAAAATACCACACTTCTGGTTATGAGCAAGGCCCCCTGCACCCCCCACACCCCCTGCTACTTATATATACAAACTCCGAGATTGCACTACAGTGAGGGAAAAGGTACATTTCCCGATCCCCACTATAGAGCGATCTATATTCAAAATGTTGAATCCACAACAGCGAATGCTAGTGTGCATTTGCTGTTGTGACCTCAACATTTAGTTTTTCGCTCACATGAAATGTTGAATCCATGCTTTCAGGATTACACATTTGCTTATAGCAGGTGTGAGATTTTGATAATAATCCTCTAAAAACTATAGACCAATAATTTGCCTTCTGACGACATATAAAATATATACTGGTATTGATGCCAACATAGTTTATAGTCATTTAGAAGAAAACTCAGTCATGATAATAGAACAAAAGGGTAATAAATGAAAGTCATATGGAACAAATGATCATTTGTTCTTAAATAAAATGATAATGGAGAACTGTAAAAAGGGGAAGAATCTAAGTATGGTATGGACAGACTACAAAAAAAGGATTTGATAGTATCCCACATTCATGGATAAAAGAGTGCTTAAAAATATATACGATACACACTGTACTGATCGATTACATTAGAATGACCATAAAACAGTGGCAATCCACTTTGCTGTTAAAAGGACAAATTATTATTGCAGGGCTAAAAATTCAAAGGTAGATATTCCAGGGTGAGTCTTTGTCACCGCTGCTTTTTTCTCTTGCTTTACTCATTAATCTTACCCATTAAGCTGTTTACTTAACAGATTAGGTCATGGATACAAATTGGCTCTCAGAAAAAAAAACAAAGTGGAAAGTCTTCTCACCTTCTTTTTGTGGATTATATAAAACTGTATAGTTTATTAGAGGAGGAACTGAAAGCACAACTGCAAGTAGTCAAAACTTTTTCAGATGATATAAGAATGTCATTTGGTCTTGATAAATGTGGAAAAACAACCTTTAAAGCAGGAAAGCTGCAGCACCAAGAAAACATCAGTTTGGGACAAGAATGTGATATAAAAGAACTTGAGCAAGAGGGAGTGCATAAATATTTGGGAACTGATGAATAATCAACAATAAAATATGGACAAATGTGAATAAAACTTAGTAAGGAATATTTTAGAAGACTAAAATTAATACTGAAAACAGTGTTGACATCTAGGAACAAACTCTAAGCTATAAACAAATTTGTTCTTCCTACCCTAACTTATAGTTTTGGAGTTATTGACTGGCCCCAAAAGATGTTGGATCGGTTGGACAAGAAAACAAGAAAGATGCTTCCTGCTCATCAAATAATTTATAAAAATCAGTGTGTATACCAAAAGTATATATTCCCTGTTCTGAAAGAGATATGGGCCTCCTTGAAGCTGATTATATATTTGATTTGTATAGATCTGCAGTCGTAAGACTGCATACATATCTGCTGACCTCACGAGACCCAAACATACTGATACTTTTAATACATGAGGAGAATAAGTCTAAGATGACTTCCCTGTTTAGTTTAGCAGAAGCTTATTGATGTCAAGCAGGAATGGAAGTCAAACCAGAAGTAGATAAAAATCAGGCAGCAACTGAATGTGCCAAAAAACAAAAGAATGAGTATAATACAAAGGATCAGCTGAGAAGGCAAGAACTGAGGAAAATGCATAAATATACTTCCAAGTATAGAAAACTATTGGAACAACCTCATGTTGATCAGGATGGAACACAGCAATAGTTAAGGAGAGATGAATTTAAACCCAAAAACGAAAGGTTAACATTGGAGGCCCAAGATAATGGACTATGTACACATTGGTTTACAAAGTTAAATGAACATGTGGGAGAAACAGACAAATGCAGATTTTGTAAACCAGAATTGGAAATAGTCACACATCTTGCTGCTGGTTGAGATATACTAATGGCAGAAGGACTGTATACTGAAAAACATAATAACGTGGCAAGACTGCTGCATTGGGGATTGTGCAAACATTATAATACTGAAGCAAGTGAAAAGCACTGAAAACATGAGCCCCAGAGCATTACAGAAAATGGTGAAGTTTATTTCACCTGGGATCTTCCATTACCATCAGTTCAAAACATAAATGTGAGTAAAACAGATATAGTAGTCCATGAAAAGAAGACAAAAGTACCACTGATCACTGAAATTGCTACACCTAGTGACTACAGTGTCTTACGTGCAGAGAGACACAAAGTCATAAAATACCAGGATTTGCAGGCAGAAATGAGGGTAATATGGAAGAAGGATACCCAGACAGTTCCAATAGTAGTAGGAGCAAAGGGTCTTATAAAAAAAATAATTTACACTCGTACTTATGTTACCGATACATGTAACTACGTATGAATTACAGAAGGGGTCATTACTGGGCATATTGTGGGTGCTGCGAACAGTACTTTTGGCTAACATCAAAAATTGAAACAATACTAATTTCATGAGCTTTAATCATATTCTGACTTAGGAATGGGGGTATATTCTCGTCATGGTATTACAAACCCAAATGTATTGAAGAAATTAAAAAAAGAGGAGCTTAGTTTCTGGTGTGCATATTTAAGATTGTGCAGCATAACCTGGTCATATTTGAGATTGTTATCTATTGTAACACCTAGAAGTTTACTGTGAGTTACAGTTTCAGTGACAGTATTATTTGATGACTTTATGGTTAAAGATTGCTTTAGATTTTGGCAACATTTTGAGGTAAAAAGCATTAACTTAGTTTTCTTGGTGTTGAGTAGTAGGTTTGATTCTTTGAGCCAGGTTTCTACATTGGAGAAGTTTTTTTGGTAATGTCTTGGAGCTTATTTATTGTTGAGGCCACACATATTAATGTTGAGTTGTCTGCATACTGAACTAAACTAGCATGGTGAGTGGAGGTGTGGAAATTATTAATAAATAGATTAAATAGGAGAGGACCCAGGATAGAGCCCTGTGTTGCCATTTAATGACTTGTTGCCTTCCAGATAGGTAACTAAGAAACCACAACAATGAGTACTGTGAAAGTCTTACTGAGGAGAGTCGAATGAGCAGTTGCTGGTGAGAGATGGTATCAAATGCCTTTGACAAGTGTAAGAACATGGTGGACACAACAGACCATTGTTTCTATGTTGGTCTATTATATCAGTAATATGTAGTAGAGCAGTAGTGGTGCTGTGCTGGGGCCTAAAGCCATGTTGTATTTCTGAGAGCAGGTTAGGTATTGCATCAGTTGCATATGGATGCATTTCTCTAACATTTTGGAGAGGGGGGTGAGAATCACTATTGTTCTGTAGTTATTAAAATCTGTCGGTGTGCAGTGATATGCTGTAGAATGTTGTCCACAGTGATGGGATGTACTTTCTGCAATGGAACTGTTAATTAGTATGGACACAGGAAAGGCTATGACTTCTATGGCCATTTTTAGGAAGTCTGATGGTAGTTGGTCTACAGCTATGGAAGTAGTTTTTAGTTTAAGAAGCAACTTCGTTATGAGTGAGGTGGGTACTGGACCAAAATTGAAGAGCTGTGGGTGTTTTTTGGTTGGACAGGGGTGGGGGTGAGACAGATGTATTAGTGTCTGAGAGATAATATTAATTGTATAAAGTAGGAATTAAACTATGTGGGGATAGACTCTGTCATATTTTCTGTTTTTGGAAAGGGAGTGGTGGTCTTGCCACAGTGGAGCAATTTATTTAATGATAACCAAAATGTTTTGGGTTGGTTTGCTTTTTGTCTCGTAGGGTGGTTTAGTGTATTTGCTTGTCCTGTTTGATGTGGAGTTTTGCAAGGATTCTAAGATGTCTAAGTTGCTGGAATGCATTTTGAGTTTGATTTTTATACCCATTTTCTAGGCTTTATCCCTATTTATCACAAGTTGTTTTGTTTCTTTTGTCAGCAATAGCATGGGGGTGGACATTACTCTTTTATTACATACTACTGGATTATTTAAGGTCTGTAAGAATATGTTATTAAAGTGTTTTACGGCAGTATCTAGTGGCATTATTCTAAGTACATTCCAAGTAAAATGTTTTAGTGTTTAATTGAAAATATCTTTGCTGAAATTGGTTGTATTTTGTATTTGGTTATAGATAATATGTTTATCTTGGTTATGGTAAGTTCTAATGGCATATGTTGGTATGTGGTTACTTATGAAATCTGAGAGGCAGCCTACTTTGCCAGTTTGTCTGGTTTGTTTGTAAGAATCCAGTCTAATGTTGAGTGTTACCCTGAAGTTTTATTGATTCTAGCGGGTGTGGTTAATAATTGCTTAAAGTTGAACAGGTTTTTGGATTCAGTGAGTGTAGTGGAATTTATGCCAGTCTGTATTTAAGTCTCCAAGTGTTATACTTTCATGGTTAATCTGTTGGGATATCCAATACAAGATATTTTCAGCAGTATCAATCTTATTCCCTGATGGTATATAAGTTGCTGTCAAACATATAGCTTTCCTATTCTTGATTTTTAGGAGTATTATTAGAAGTTCAGCATTGTTAAATGTGGGTATTTCCTGGAGAAGTAAGGTGATGGTTAGGGAATGTTTGTAGATGATTACTGCACCACCTGCACATTAGTTTTGTCTGTCATGCCCGAGTATATTGTGTCCCGGGGGGGGGGGGGGGATGACCTCATTATCTTTTCTTTCTTTTTTAACCAGGTTTCTGTAGCTATGACTACATCAGGAGAATATTTGGCAAGGTAGGTATGTAGGTCATGGACTTTATTGCACATACCTCTTAGTTTCATATTTAGTAAAGTGAGTTTGGGTTCTGTTTTTTTTTTTTTTGAGAAGTATTAGGTGACTGGTTTATTTGGGGACTGGACATGATAGTTTTATGAACAGTAGGACCTGGGTTGAGTTGAATATCTCCACTCATCTTTTGAATTGATATTTTACAGAGTTAAGAGTGTGGCCAGTTATATTTTGATCTTGGTTTGGTATTTGATCATAAATTTGGATACTTAGTTTTGAGATATTTATAGATAAATAACTCAGATGTGGTTTGTTTGTAGAAATAAGGTGTTATGGAGAAAGGCAGGATGGGTAGATGCTGATATTCTTTGGGAAGATTGGTTGAGGGCCTAAGTATTTGCAAGAAGTGGATTTGATAATTGGTCATGAAGGCTTGTAGAGTGAGGAGGAATAGTAAAATAATCGGAGTTAGGGGCATCTTTTTAACTTGCGTTTTATCTTTGTAGTAAATTAGGATTAGAAAATGTTAGGAGAGTACTGGGTTGGTTGTAGAGATGTAATGTGATTGTTATGGGGAAAGGATTATTACAGTTTGAGAGAGAGTCTTGGGTGGTAAATAGAGTGGGTGTTACTATCGGGAATGATTCTACTGATTGATTTTGTTCTGGAGGGAACTGATGGTACTGGTTTGAGGAATATGAGGGTAGTGCTATGGAAGCATCAATGTAGAGTAAGAGGGGGTGGGTGAAAATTGGGGGTAGAGTAGGGGAATGGAGTGAGCCCAAATATTAGTGAGGGTGAATGTAGTGAGTTGAAATATTGGGAAAGAGACAGAAAAACAATCAGTGACTGAACTTAAACAGCCACAAATCTGCTGAAAGAGATAAGTAAAATGAACAATGCAGTTTAAAAGGCATCTGTGCTACTTGACAAAAGTCTTGATTTTGTTGCTCTAGGACACAGTTGTTAGTAGGAGAGTTAGTGCAGTATCACCTTGACCTGACTAATTGGGATTACATACAGTAAAAAATTGCACTTGCCTGTTTGAACAACTGTGTAATGATAAGGAGGTTTCTATGGACTTTGAAATGTCAAGTCCAAAGGCTATCCCCACCTCCACAGATCAGCAACATGCAGGACTGCAGCTCTGTAAAAATATTGGCTTGGAACGGAAAGTGGTTACTCAAGCATCTGAGGCACAAGAGAAATAAACTTAAATAAGGGAGACAGTGGACTGCTAAAACAATAAATGGAGCTCAGCTGAAGGAAAAAGTACAATGGGACTGCTGTGGTCTAAAAAAATGGAGCTATTACAGTGGACACAATGTTTTGTTTTAGGCTGCCATAATATTTATAATTTACATAAAAATATAGCCCACAGACTAGTGTTCAGACTGCAGACTTCACTGTTACATACACACCTATTTGTTTGCAGGGGCTCTTCTATAAAAACACACTAAAGAAGCAGTTGAGTGCACTGAGTCAATGATGACTGTGCACAAATAGCAGCTCAGAACCGAAAGTGGTTTCATAACTGTCTCAGGCAAGGAGAAATAAGAGAGGAAGGGGGTAGACCAAGGGTCACTTCCTTAACGGCATGTAGTTCCACTGAAGCAAGACAGGATGATATAATTAATAGGAGTAGCAAGTTTACAAGAAGTGAAGAAAATATAAGAGAAAGAAATATTTTAAGTAAGAGCAGTATGAGTAAACGTCAGTGTCTGTTAGGAACTAGAGAGCAAAAGCGTACAAGCAGGATGTCTGTGGAGGTGGGTTTACAGACTATAAGGCTATTGTTTACAAACTACGACACTGAAGCACTTGTCTTCAGACTAGTCACTGCCCAGGCTAAAATACACCCAGAAGACTGGACGTCCCTAACACTTACTTAAAACACAAGGGCAGAGGTGGTACAAAGTTTGTCCTAAATACATGGTGGGTAGATTGAGTGGACTCAGACTGATTTTTGGATGAGCCTGCTTTGTGTATGCTTCAGGGGTGTTTCCAGTGAACTTAAAACAGAAGGGCAGAGGTGGTACAAAGTTTGTCCTAAATACATGGTGGGTGGATTGAGTAGACTCATACTTCCTTTTGGATGACCCTGCTGTGTGTATGCTTCATGGATTTACTTCTTTCTTATCCATTACACCTCCAACATTTGCAATCAATCAACTGTCGCAACTTGGACAAGAAAAATGAAGACGTTTATTTATACAACAAATAAAGCAGTTTGCACTTTCACCTCTGATAATCTTTAAAACAAAATCATAAGACTGAATCTATTGGATCTAAACTAGTTTAAACAGTGGCACACAAAGAGCACTTTGATAATCAACCAGCCAGTTCATTCAAAAATATAAAAAACATTCTGTCCATGTGGACCCTGTCATTCATAAGTCAGGGCTTAATGAAGCCAGAAAGTTTAAAAGCATTTACAATGCTGACTATTTTATGAATATTTTATGAATGAAGCAGTAGGGTAGATTGGCTGTATTTAAAACTAAATGCATTTAACAATGGTCACTGTACAGTTCCATGTTTATCCACCCAGTGCTGGTTTTAGGTATAGGTGAACTAAATAATAACCTAGAGCACTATGATTTGGGGGAGGAATGAGTACTTTTTTATTTTATCTGAATACATAGAATTCATGTAGGCTGCCTTGTATTTCATGCACAGAATTCATTGTGTAAAGGACAACATGTATGGACAAACAGCAATAAGCAAAGCAGCTGTTAAAGTGATAACTATGAATGAATATGTGCACTGCAGCCTTGACATTTGTATTATAGGCATTTGCTGAATTTAAAGACGGGGTATTTAATCTGTTTAGCAACTCCTCCCCCATCTTGGCTGATGGTCAATGGATCATAAATGATTATGTTTTTTGTTATATCTGAACCCTCATTTTATGAATTACATTAATCTGTATGACATTTTACCAGATTTACTGACTACTGGTTGATTTAGGGGTCATGAATCTGGTACATGATAAATATTTTTAAACCCTCAGCCTCAGACCCAAAAATAATGAAATGTTTTGAAGAAAATATAAAGTATTCATTAAAAATATTCATAAAACATACAGTTAACATTAATATTTTCTGAAACATAATTGAGTGGATATGGTATTCCACAGTAATCACATACATGTGAAGATTTTGAGATTAATGTAATAAACATCACTGAATATCAATGTTTCTTAAAAACTATGCTCTCTTTGTGATGATAGGTTCATGACAAATTGCAGAGTTCAAAATGTAAAATAATATGTTGCTTGAAGAAAAGGCTAATGTCTCCCAGTGTAAGCATCACACATGTAAGCCTGAAGATAAAACATTTTAACAGATGCATGTTGACCTTATGACTGGAACTCCAGTGCAAGCAAGAGTTTCCTCATTTGGTCCTTTACTCAGACCCTCACAATTGCACAAAGTAGCAAGCCTATGAACAAATGTATTTTATTTAATATATGTTTACCAGGAAAGTCCAACTTGGAACAAAGCCAATTTTCAGTGGAGGCCCTTGGAGAAATGCTCCAGATGCATGTCGTTGTAATGTGGGAAGAAACCAGGGCACCCAGAGGAAACCCACACAAACACAGGGAGGACATGCAGACTTTGCACAGAAGGCACCCCAGCCAAGAACCAAACCAGAGAACCTTTTGCTAGGAGGTGACAACACTACAGCTGCACCACTGTGCCATCCAAATAACACTAAATGGGTAGGTCTTACTTTGTCTTCAGACTGGATCCATTATAAAACAAGTTAAAAAGTTATTTTGCAGGCTTAGAAACTCTAGTGCGTGCTTTATACAATTCATGCTTACTTTTTTCAAAAGTTCAGTTCCTCCCAACAAATGACACAAAGAAGAGTATGCAGGCTAAATGTCTTTACCCTTAGGATGTATGTTAGTATTTTTTTTCTGAAAGTTTATATCAAGCATTATGGTATGATATTGTTTTATTTAGGGTACTAGTCAACCAGTCTTCTCAAGAACTGCATGTACAGATTTGCACTGTGCACTATGCTACATTAATTACATTAATTATCTTTCTTTATCATGGTATGGGTCTCCTCTATTAAGCTGACTAGCTGCAAAAGTTATATCAGATATTTGGGATCAAAATTTGGAATTCTTTGTTGTGAACGGATATCCAGATTACCAAACATTGGCTGTTATATACCTTGCGTGTTCATTGCACCAAAGGTTTAGTGCAGTCTCAACCATTTAAAATTCTCTCTCTTACAGATTGATGAGGTCAGCAGTTTTCTAATGCATTTGATATTACCGCTGAACAGGTCACCATTCCAAGCAACTTATATGTCTCATTTGGTTATAACTTGGGTGTGTTGTTGTGGGAAAACATTCTCCCTGGGATTCCATAATGGCTGCACTAAGTGTGCATTATTCTGAGTGAACAGACAACATAAGCATCACTCACAACTTCTTCCTCCTAATTTTAGTTTTCCTACCCATTTTCTGTCATCCTTAAATATTGAGGGGAATTTATAAAGATTACCACAAAGTGTAGATTACATGTACACTTAGTGTATTTTTTCTAACTAGAAAGCACAACAAATGTGGTAGGGATGTTGTTGAATACAAATCTTGTACACTTCGTTTAGGCGTTAATGAATCTGGCCCAATGACTTCAGTGAATACAATATGGGAAATGTTCAGAAGGAGTAGGAGCATGCATATCAGACAGACCATGTTCAGGTAAAACTGAGTTTTACAGAAAGTGTTTTATTTCAGCCTTTAAGTTGTATCAGAACACATCTCAAAATATTTTCTCTGGACTGAAGAAATACTATAAACAGATTAGTGCAGTTATAAACCACACTGAGAACAACTCACAATTGAATGAATACCACACAGATTAGTGCAGTTGTTGGCATTGCTACCTCACACTTTTTGGGTATCCAGATTGGTTCGATGCTAAGATGCCTTCTTTGCAGTATCTACATGTCTTCCATTTGTCAGAGTGCTTTTTTTCAGAGTGTTTTGGTTTCTTAATCCGCACCAGACACATGCCACGGGTGAATTTCCAATCTTCCGGATTTTCTATCGATGTGTCTGCCATGTGCATGTGTGTATATTCTGTCATAGGCTGGTTGTTCCTGTCGAGGATTAATTTCTCTGCCTCGTACCAACTGAGTACAAGGATAGCTCTGTATCCTCAATGACTCTGAATCAGATTACATGGATATTGGAGAATTAATTGATTGATTGATTGATTGATTGATTAATTAATTAATTAATTAAGAATGAATAAACACTTTGGAGTAAAACCTGCATTCACTTCACTTGTTGAGCTTGGAATGAAAATGTGCACAGCAGAATCTACAGCATGTGCATTATACTGGCAAGAGGAAAAAAAGGAAAACACAGTTATACATAATTCATATACTGATTATTCGTGTGTGTGTGTGTGTGTGTGTGTGTGTGTGTGTCTGTGTCTGCGTGTGTCTGTTTGTGTGTCTGCGTGTGTGTGTGCATGCACGTGTGTGTCTGTATGTGTGCGTGTGTGTCTCTGTGTGTGTGTGGCTGTATGTGTGTGTGCGTGTCTGTGTGTGTGTGTCTGTGTGTGTGTGTGTCTGTGAGTGTGTGTGTCTGTATCTGCATGTGTGTGTGTGTGTGTCTGTATGTGTGTGTGCGTGTGTGTGTGTGTGTGGCTGTATGTGTGTGTGTGTGTGTGTGTATGTGTGTCTGTTTGTGTCTGCGTGTGTGTGTGTGTGTGTGTCTGTGTGTCTGTGTCTGCACGTGTGTGTGTCTGTGTCTGCGTGTGTGTGTGTGTGTGTGTGTGTGTGTGTGTGTGTGTCTGTGTCTGCGTGTGTGTGTGTGTGTGTGTGTGTGTGTGTGTGTGTGTGTGTGTCTGTTTGTGTGTCTGTGTGTGTGTGTGTGTGTGTGTGTGTGTGTGTGTGTGTGTGTGTGTGTGTGTGTGTGTGTGTGTGCACGCGCGCGCATATGCACACGTGTGCATCATGTATTTGGGATGGCAAATAAAGTGGTACAATTATATTAAAACAACAAAGTACAAAAATGTACATATATTTTTATTGTGGAGATAACTGCAATCCTAGTTATGCAAACACTTTAGGAATGCCATCCTTTTAGTCCTTTCATGCTACAGTTTTTTTGGCATTTCAGTTCACAGAGTACCCTTTAGGTGCCATACTGGTGTTTACTGTCCTGCTTATGAAGCACTGCTTATTGTGTGCAGAAAGCACACAGGTGCCATCTTGTGTATTTAAAGTATTACTTTTCATTTCCTTTTCTATATAAATGCTCTACTTTGGTTTTCACCACATGGCTACACCATTAGTTGTAAAAGAGCAGGCCAGAGGAGAATGAGGAATATTTTTTTCACAATACGGATAGTAATTAATTTTGCAGCTGCTGGTGAGTGATGTGAATGAAGTGCTCTCTTCTTTTGCATTCATCTCTGAAATGAGGAAAGATGATTAAATCAAGAAAAGAGTGACACACTGTCTGAGCAGAAGTGAACATGGAGTGAAGAATATAAGAGACCCAGGGAAGATATCAGCCATTGGGAGAGCTGATCAGATATTTGCCAGACTGTAAGTGTTAAGTAATACAGATTAATGCAGCCTGGAAAGGGGAAGGACATGAGAGTTAAGGGGAAGTGGTGCTGGAAAGCACCACACAAAAAAGTCCTTCTGAGTCCTATCACATGCAGGTGGTTGTTGTATTCCGTGAGTAATCAAACAGGATGCTGTTTTGCACAGGGCACTGAGAGTGGAGCTCACAAAAGTACAAAATGTCCTCAATGCATGGACAAACATTATTGCTAGGTTACCTTAACACCAGGTTCCTAGAGATTAACAGGATTTGCATTTAGGATCCTGGTATGAAAAGATATGGGTTCCACAGATGGGGCGAATACTGAAAGAATCAGGAAATGAAAGTTTAGATGGAAGTAGGAAAACATTCATTACTCAACAAGTAGATAAAAATCACCATGTAACAGTGGTATCAGTACTATTATCAGTTGCAAATTTAACTTTATATTGCAGAAAAAAAATCTGTAAACAGCAAGTGTCTCTGAATTATATATTGAATAACAAACTCCTGAAAAAATGGCATTGACAAGGGCACTGATTTGTAAAAAAACAATTATAATTTGCACTGGTTAAACAGTGCCGCTCACAGTCACTCTATAAGAGAGAGAACAAAAATGGGCAGTAGAGCAGTTAGCATTATTACTTCACATCACTTCACTCTCTGGTTCTAGTCCTGCTTGGGGAAACGATCCATGAGCTGAATTGGTGATGCCACATTGCCCTCAGCCCCCAGGTATTTATATGGCATGAATGTGAGAGCATGTCCTGTACTGTACTTACAACCTGTGCAGTACTGGTTTTCTGTCTTATACTCTTTACTTATTGGACAGCTGCGGTGGTGCAGCGGTAGCGTTGTTGCCTCACAGCAAGAGATTGTCCCGTTCGATTCTCGGCTGGAGTGCGTGGAATGCCTTCTGTGTGGAGTCTGCATGTCCTCCCCGCGGTTGGGTGGGCGTTCGAAAGACATGCGTAAATGGGCGTGCCTTCGCTGAAGGTTGAACGTCGAGCTGGCACCTCGGCGTTCATGAAAATCTACTGCCAATCATTAGCGGACCAGAGTTCCGCTGTGGCGACCCCTAACCGGGAAAAGCCGAAAGACAACAACTCTACTTATTGGAATAGTTCTTGCTCCCAATGACCCTGAATTAAAGCAGGCCTAGAAAAGTAATGTATAATTTATAATCTTATTTTCAGAAAACAGGATTCAGTGTTTGTTACAGACAGTATATGCAACTAACAGGCTCTCTTACTTATACCTGATTTGTGTATTCTCTGATACAATTGTGTAATGCAAAGATAATTTTCTACAAATTTGAAGTCTCAAAACAATGAATTTAGATTAAATGCAGCAACACATGTTTTTACAAACTGTGCACAGCAGGTGTGGGAACAGATCTCTAGACGCTCCCTGTTTTGGAGGAATATACCTATTTTTAGGCATGATTTACTTCTGCACTTGCTGTACCTATTCCTGGAGGTATGTCCTTATTTCCAGGCTTGATTTACTTCTTTGAGCAATTTTCTGAATGCCCTCCCCCCCATCATATGTGATTTATGAAGTTGCCTAATACACAGAATACCACACTTCATGACCACCATACTATCATCATCATCATCATCATCATCCATTTTCTACATGGGGTCAGGGTATCACCATCTCTCTCGACTGAATACCACACTCCTGTCTTCTTCGACACTCATGCCTAACTGTCACAGATATTTCACACAATCCATCTACCTCATTGCTGTACATCCTCATTTTCTCTTACCTTCTTCCTGTCTGGTCCAAATCTTCACTGCTTTGATCTTTTCTGCAATTGGAGCTACTCTGGCTTCTTTATGTCCTCATTTCTTCATCTGTTCCTCAGTGTGCATCCTACCACCCTTCTTCATCTGCTCAGCCTTTACTGCCCAGGTTTCAGTACCACACAGTAGTACTGGTCACACCACTGTCTTGAACACCTTACTTTTCAGCTTCTTTGCATTCTTCTGTCATATACTACACCTGAGACTCTATGCCAGTTGGCTGCAGCCCCTTCTAAGTCTAGCTTTGACCTCTTCATTCAGACTTCTTTTCTTCTCAACCGTCCCTCCCAGATACTTGAAGCTAGTTATCTGTTTCACTATCTTCCCATCTATCTCCATTCTCAGCTTCTGATTTTCCCAATTTGTTGCTATTACCACTGTCTTATCTGTGCTTAGTTTCATCCCATGTGCCTTCAGTTTTGCATTCCATTCCCCTATCCTTTGCAGAAGTTCTTACTCAGAGTCTGCCTGTAATGCTGCATCATCTGTGTACAGGAACTTTATTGATCTGTCCCGTACAACCTATTTGCTAATATAGTCCATCACCAATATGAACAGCGGTGGGCTGAGAGCTGAACCCTGATGTACACCCACTTCCACTGGAAACCCCTCTGTGAAGCTGAACACTGTTCATACTTGAGTCATTGGGTCCTTGTACATAGCCTGGACTACTTCTATCAATGTTTCAGGGACTTCGAACCACTGCAGTAATGCCCATATCAGCTTTCTTGGGACCTTGTCATATGCTTTCTCCAAGTCTAGAAGTGCCCAAATGGACTCATTCCTCATCTCCAGTGTTTAGTAGCCAGTGTTTAAAACCAGTTGTACTTGTTTGTTTAAGCTGTTCAAAGCTGCAGTGAGATAGGCCTTCTGCCATTTGCTCTGCTGTGATATTGGAAAATGATAAGTGCTTATTTTCAACTGTTTACTGCACTTCTGTTTTACTGTATGTGCAATCTGTGCAACTGTTTTTTGTAATCTGTGCAACTGTTCTTTAGTCTCCTTTTTGTTGTCTTTGGAGCTTGTAGTCTCGACCCGCAGTAGTGGTGCTGCGGTAGCGTTGTCACCTCACAGCAAGACGTTGTTGTGTTCGATTCACAGCTAGAGCGTCTTCTGTGTGGAGGCATGCGTGAATGGGTGTGCCTTAGTTAAAGGTTGTGCGTCAGGGCTGGTAACTCAGCACGTAAAAATCCACTACTGAACATTAGCGGACTGGAGTTCCGCTGTGGCGACACCTAACCGGGATAAGCCGAAAGACACAACAAGTGAAATATTTTGTCTCGAGAGGCCTAGCTGTTTTCTTTGTGGCAGAAAGAATCAGTCTGGTTTGATCTAGCTAGAAGCATTCCTACAACACTATTATTTTGATTGGATAGTTGGGATGGCTTCTGTTTCTCTGCCTTTAATAGCCAGTGTTTTAAACCAGTTGTACTTGTTTGTTCAAGCTGTTCAAAGCTGCAGTGAGATAGGCCTTCTGTCATTTGCTCTGGTGTGATACTGGAAAAAGATAAGTGCTTATTTTCAACTGTTTACTGCACTTCTGTTTTACTGTATATCTGTCTAATCTGTGCAATTGTTTTTTTTTGTTCCACACACCTGCCCAGCTGCTGTGATGTTCTTAAATCTTAGTGGCTTTGAGTTGCCCAGCTCTAGTATAAAGTTGATACTGAACCCCCCCCCGTCAAATTACATCAGCTCATTCTACTGTTTATAGTGAGAACTTAGTAAAGGCCCACCCCTTTAGCTTCTGAACCTTGAATTATTTTATTATCTTCTGTCTCTTCACTTTCTGCTAAAAAAAAAAAAAAAAAAAAAAAAAGTATCTCTTTCTACTTCATTTATGTTTGCCGTATTTATTACTGCTTGTTGGTAGTCTCACTAAATTGATGACAGTATTCTACTGAATTGCTGCCTTATTTGTGTTGTCTGTTACTGTTGTGATTTGTGAGCTACTGTTTCAAAGCCATCTACTGATTAACTATATTTCATTGCTATCTAATACAATTCATTACTGTCTAACTGCATTTTACTGCATTTCGTTACTGTTTAACTGTATTTTTTCATATTACGAGTTCTATTCTTTTGACTATACGTGATTAATCTGTGCTTCATTGTGAGTTTTTTCTTAATGAGTCTTAACCTTAAAATTGAGTAGCATAGTCTAAATGCAGGTCTGCTGTATCCAGAGCTTCAGCTGCATGGTTTTAAACCCTTTTTGAGGTATTCCAGCTAAACGTTTTCCCTTAGTAGCACTTGTGTTATCATCTCGTAGTACTCCTCTTAGACCTTCCTCCCTTCACCCTCTTAGCTCTTTCAGTTTCTGACAAATATGGATGGACAATTTCCTACATTTTCTCCTGCCAGTCTTTTCAATATGGGCATTCTGAGACAGTGTAGCAACTGCCTCACATACATGAACAACCCTCTACTACTACCACCTAGGAACACAATTTGTGAGAGATGCAATTACATCAATCACCTAGTGTCATTGCTCTGTCCCCCACAAACCAGTATATCTGGCACTGAAAGGCTGGCAACATGAACACCACACCTTAAACACCACACACACCTACACAACACACCCCCACATATACGGAGGTCCTCAACAAAAGCATACCCAAACAAAAGAGACCTCCGAGGCATAAACACATGCAAACTCCACTGCCCACCACACCACACACCACACATAGTCCACACACCTGTGTCTCACAGCCACTAAGGCCTAAACATAAACCCAACATATTAGTCATAGGAGACTCCATTGTGAGACACAGATATGCCCCTCACCAGGTTGGATAAGGAGAAAGTCACAGTTAGATGTTTGTCAGGTGCCAGAATCCACCATATCACCAATGCACTCAAGTCTCTCAACAGGTACTGTTATGACTCATGTCATAGTCCATGTTGGAGTGAATGACTTGAGACATACCTCCCTGGACTATATGAATAGAGACATAATCGAGCTCACCGAATATGTGGCCCAGGCAGGTATGTTCCTAACTGTAAGCAGTATTCTACCCAGAATGATGCCTCAGTGCAAACAGAAAATGATTGACTTTAACAACTGGCTTCATTTCTGGTGTCATTTCAAGAGGATCCAGTACCTGACAGCCTGAGAACAAGCCTCGATGCTTTGCCAGAGATGACCTGCATCTGTCTCCCTTGGGATTCAGGCTCCTGGCAAAGGCTCTTCATAGGTTCATAGGTAGGTACTAGGCTATTGGCCCTAGGGCCTATATAAGCCTAGCCAAAAAGGCTGGCTTTCGCCGCCCAAGAAAATTATTTTCCTGTGCCCCTGTCGAGTAGAGCCACAGAGGTGACCCCGGAGTGAATTTCCTATTTCCCATCCAATCATCAAGATTTTTCTTGAAGAGTGCTAATGAGGAGCTTTGTTTGATATATATATAGGTAGCTTGTTCCAGAGTATGGGAAGTCTCTGGGACAGGAATCTATCCCTTCAGCATGTTCTGATTATTGTGGTGACAATGTTTAGGTTCCTAGAGCTTGTAGCTCAGAGGGATTGGGATTTCTTTAAGTGGAGCATGTCCAGCAGCTCTGGGTTTGACATAGCTTTGTATGTTAGGCAGAGATTGCCTCTGAGTAGGCGATATGCGACAGAGTAAAGCTGGAGTTTTTTGAGACGGTCTGCATAGGGCATCTGTTTGAGGCTGGTAATCCTCTTTGTGAGGTATTTCTGCGGCCTTTCCAATTGTTGTAGATTGCCTCCCCCATAGTGCCTTTTTTAGGCAATGCCATGAGATCAAAACTACCAACATGAAAATTTCATCAAAACGTAATTTAAGGTCATGCTGCTAAATGCTAGGAGTCTAAACATGAACCTACACTCATTGCAAGCATTCTTAACCCTGGAAGAAGCTGACATTTGTGCAGTCACAGAAACCTGGTTCATAGCTGCAGAGAGCACCCCAGCCATAACAGGTTACTTATCTTATCATTTATTCAGACCCCAAACCGTGGCTGCAAAACAAAAGGAGATGAGTTGCAATATATGTTAAAGACATACACACCTCTAGGTTGGTCAAACAGTATGATGCACAGGAAAAACTCCAGGTGCAGTTAACAATTGACAATACCCCTATTCAAATCACAGCTAGCTACAGGCCTCCAACCCTGACTCAAGATGCCCACTTCACCTATCTGGATCTCTTCAAATCTATCAAGATTCAAACCTTTACCCTGATCATGGGCGACTATAACTCTCTAACCATAGATTGGAAGAAATACTCTATACCAAACACAAATGCCCAGGGATTCCTTGATTTTGTCAATGCAAATGCCTTGGACCAGTTGGTTGACACCCCCACAAGAGATAAAAATATCTTGGACTTGGCATTAACCAACATGAGTAACCACTGCAGCATCCCAACAGTGTCATCATCCCTGGTAAGATCCAACCACAAAGCAGTCACTTTCAAAGTCACCATCTCCCCAGACCACCCCTCCCCCAGCTTCTCCAAAGCTGATTACGACCTCCTGTGGGAAGGTATAAACAGCTTCACAGGCCCCTCCCCCTCCACAGGAACTGGCACATGTATCCAAACCTACACCAAAGTACTATATGAGCATTTATATAGCTGCATGGAATCAGGAATACCAGACCGGGTGAAACCATCCTCCTCAAAGAACAGTAAACCTGTCTGATGGACATCTACAGTAAATAAACTCTATAATAAAAGGAAAAAATTGCTGTCTAGGACCAAGAAGGAGCAGGTGTCTAATTGGAAGCAATCTCTCCTTAGCCTGAACAAGCAAATACGAGCACTAGTGAAATCATCCAAAGCAAATTTCGAGTCTAAACTGGCCAAGTCTAATAAAGACAATCATAAGACTTTCTTCACATATGTCCACAATCTCAAGGAAAGCACCCAGATCTGCTCAGAACTGGTAGTCAAGGGCACCACGTACATGAACCCTGTAGATATAGCCAACCTGCTGGCAGACAGGTTCAGTGAAAACTTCACTCCTCTGTCCCCCCATCAGTAAAACAGGACATCCCCAGTATCTGCCCCCCTCCCTTTATCTCTAGGGAGAAAGTCATCACTGGCCTCTCAAAGGCATAAAATAAAGCCTGCATGGGACCCGATAACATCCTAGGTTGCATCCTACACAAACTCAAACAGGAACTTGCAGCACCATTAGGCACCCTATTCAACCAAAGCCTGAGTATTGGCTTCATCCCAGCCAAATGGAGGACAATTACTGTCATCCTTTTCCACAAAGGTGGAGTGTCCACCGATCTAGGAAATTATAGACCCATCAGCCTAACTAGTCTGATCTGCAAGACCATGGAGCGGATTATCATGACCTCATTAACAGGGACACTGGCAACCTCCAGACACTTGATCCCACACAGTTTGGTTTTGTCAAGTGGAGGTCATGCCTGTTAAATTTGGTTGACTTCTTTGAGACAGTCACCAAGGCCATAGATGAGGGGAAGATGGTGCACACCTCCTACCTTCACCTGGCCTAGGCTTTTGATACTATTTCCCACTCAGGTATAATAGATAAGCTCTCTCAACTAGGCATCAATCCATATTTCACAAGATGGGTAGCAAACTGGCTCACTGATAAAACCCACCTAGTCAAAATAGGGGAAGCCACCTCAAATTGTAGACCCGTAACAAACGGTATACCCCAGGGATTGGTCCTGGGGCCTCTGCTGTTTGGGATATACTTCTCAGAAGTGCAGGCCAGATCTAGTGGGCTATGGCTGACCAAGTTTGCAGATGACTGTAAGCTGGGTGATGTCATCAATTCCCCTAGTGATGTGGACATCCTCCAAGAGGGTCTCACCCAAACAAATGACTGGTGCCAGAAACATGGCCTCAAACTGAATGCCACAAAATGCATCATCATCCCTTTTGGGGTGAATGATGTCCCCACAAATTATCACATTGATAATAAGACACTAAGCACGGAATCAGTCTTGAGGGACTTGGGCCCCCAGGTTGATAGCAAACTGACTTTTGACCACTATATTGCCTCCATTGTATGGAAAGCTTTCTACATGGCCCACCTCATTAGTAAGGGTATCTTATCCAGGGACAAGTTGGTCATAACATCCCTGTATTCTTCCCTTATAAGACCCATTTTTGACTACAATTCCTCTTTCAGTATGTACCTCACAAAGCAAATGCAGCAGCTGGAGAGACCACAGAGTTTCCTCACCTGGAAAATCCAGGGCCTCAAACATCTACCCTACACAGATAGGCTAAAAGCCATGTCCCTCTACTCTGTCTGGCATATAAAGCAATCTCAGACCCCGCTCTGATGGGACTGCTGCATATCCGCAAGTCAAGCTCCACTCGAGTAACCCGCACGCGTGACCTCAACCTAGTCTGTGACATCAATAGGACTTGTTGGTGGGACAGCTTTGTGTCCCAGAAACTCCCCCTTTTGTGGAATAGACTCCCTTTCCACATAATGCACAGTACCTCATTAAACCTTTTTAAGTGTTACCTGGATAACTGGATGGGGAACAGAAAATACTTTTTTTCTAAATACTTTCTCTCCAAGTCTTTTGGGTTTCTAATACCATGATGGGAATGGACCCCATTCCTAAGTCAAAGTACGATTAAAGTTCATGAAATTAGTATTGTTTCACTCTTTGACATTAACCAAAAGTGCTCTTTAGAGCACCCGCAATGTGCCCAGTAATGACTCCTTCTGCAATTCTTACAGTGTTACATGAATTGGTAACGTATCTAAATACGATTGTAAATTCTTTTTTATAAGACCAGTTGCTCCTACTACTACTGGAACTGTCTGGGTATCTTTCTTCCACATAGCTCTCGTTTCTGCCTGCAGATCCAGGTATTTTATGACTTTGTGTCTCTCTGCACGCAAGACACTGTAGTCACTGGGTGTGGCGATTTCAATGATCAATGCTAATTTTGTCTTCTTTTCTTGAACCACTATATCCGGTTATGTAGCATCTATCTTTTGAACTGTTGGTATTGGGTGATCCCATGTGATATAAACTTCATAATTTTTTTATGATTCTTTGTGGCTCATGTTTCCAGTGTTTTTCAGCCACTTCGATACCATAATATTTGCACACTCTCCAGTGTAACAGTCTTGCCACATTATTATGCCTTTCAGTTTACAGTCCCTCTGCCATTAGTGTGTCGCGACCAGCAGCAAGGTGTGTGACTGTTTCCAGTTTGGTTTTACAAAACCTACATATGTCTGTTTCTCCCACATATTCAATGGACTTTGTAAACCAGTGTATTCGTAGCCCACTATCTTAGGCTGCCAATATTAACCTTTCATTTCTTGATGTGAATTCACCTTTCCTTAACCATTCCTGTGTTTGTTCTTGATCAACATGAGGCTCTTCCAGAAGGTTTCTATACTTGCAACTATATTTATGTTTTTTTTCACTTTTCTTGCCTTCTCATCTGGTCCTTCACCTTATATTCTTTCTTTTGTTTTTTAGCACATTCAGTTGCTGCCTGGTTTTTATCTGCTTCTGGTATAATTTACATTCCTGCTTGACATTGATATGCTTCTGCTAAATTGAGCAGAGATGTCATCATAGATTTATTCTCCTCATGTTTCAAAACTTTCACTAAATTTGGATCCTGTGAGGTCAGCAGATACGTGTGGAGTCCCATGATTGTAGATCTATACATGTAATCAATTTCAAGGAGGCCCGTCCCTCCTTCGGAGCGGGGAATATATAGTCTTGGTATACACTGATTTTTATAAATCATTTGGTAAGCATGAAGCATCCTTCTTGTTTTAATATCCAATCTATCCATAATATCCAATCTATCCAACACTTTTTGAGGCCAGTCAATCACTCCAAAACTATATGTTAAGACAGGATGAGCAAATTGATTTATGGCTTGAATCTTGTTCCTAGATGTCAATGCTGTTTTCAGGATTAATTTAAGTCTTCTAATGTACTCCTTACTGAGCTTTATTCACATTTGTTCATGTTTTATTGCCGATCCTTCATCAATTCCCAAGTATTTATACACTCCCTCATGCTTAAGTTCTTTTATATCACATTATTGTCCCAAACTGATGTTTTCTTGGTGCTGCAGATTTCCTTTTGTAAAGGTTGCTTTTGCACATTTATCAAGACCAAATGACATTCCAATATCATCTGAAAATGTTTTGACAACCTGCAGCTTTGCTTTCAGTTCCTCATCTGATGAGCTATGCAGTTTTAAATCATCGACAAAGAGAAAATGAGAAGTCATTAGACTTTGTTGTTTTCTAGAAGCCAAATTGTAGCCATGGTCTAAACTGTTAAGTAAAAAGCTTAATGGATTAATGGAAAGGCAGAATAGCAACGGTGACAGAGAGTCACCCTGAATATCCCCCTTTGAATTTTTATCCTTGGGATAATAATCTGTCCTTTATCATGGCTTAATTGCAAAGTGGTCTGCCACTGTTTCATGATTACTGTAATGCAGTCAATCAGTGTAGGCTGTATCTTATACATTTTTATACACTCTTTTATCCATGAATGTGGAATACTATCGAATGCTTTTTGTAGTCAATCCATGCCATACTTAGATTCTTTCCCTTCTTATAGTTCTCCACTATAACTTTGTTTAACAACAAATGATCCTTTGTCCCATATGACTTTCTTTTATTGCCCTTTTGTTCTACTGCCATAATTGAGTTTTCTTCTAAATGACTATAAACTCTGTCAGCGTCACTTCCTATGTATAGTTTTTACATCATTGGAAGACAAGTTATTGGTCTATAATTTTTAGGGTAGCTTGCAGGTTTACTCTTAACTAAGAGCATTGTTTTTCCTGTTGTTAACCAGTGCAGTATGTGTTTGGAGTGCACATATAAATAGTTCTTACTCATGGCTAAGTCCTCGTGCAAAGAAGTTAATACTTTAAGCCAAAAGTTAGGTACTGCATCTAGGCCTGGGGTTTTCCAGTTAGAGGCTTTTCTCAACTTTATTTCAATCTCTCTAGTTGTTATTTCATCCCATTTTGTATCCTGTACCTTTAAACTTCTTATTCTCTTTTTTACTTCTTCTATCCATTTAGCATCTTTGTTATGTTCCACAGGATCTTCATAGATACTTCTCCAAAATGTATCTACTTCCTCTTTTTTTTGCGGTCTTTCAATTCCTTTTACCTTATTTCCCAATTCTCTATAAAACTTTTTTGGGTGATCAATAAATTGCTTATTTTGTGCTTTTCCCTTGTATTTATCTTCGTATCTTTTAAGTATTTCTGCCTGTTTTGAAATTTTTAGTTTGTTATTTCCAATAGTACATAACAGATCCTGGTCAGTTCTAATACTGCGCATTGATTTTATCACATCTATCTTTCTTAGTATTTTTGTTGATCTATTCCCTCTTCTATAATCTCCTAACAGTGGCACTTCTTGTCTTAGCTGCTTTATACTTTTCTCTATTCGATATTTCCATGATGGTATTCGCTTTTACCCCCCCTTTTCCCTTGCTACCATGTGTTCCTGTAGTAGAACTCTATCAGTTATTAATTTAGCAGCACAGTAATATATTCTGTTTACTTCTGCTTTAGTGCATGGATCTCTATGGACAGTCCTAATTACTGTGTTCATTTGTTTTATCAACTTTTTAACTTTTGGAGTTTTATTAACCTTCTGCACTCTACTTCTCTCATTGATCTTGCTATATCTGTCTTTGTCTATTAAATCAAGCAACTTTTCTTTTAACTCATTTTCTTCCATACAGAGGGCACATCCCTTGTTTTCTGTTTCCTGCGGACATTCTAGAAAAAGTTCTATAGCATCTTCCTGTGGCACATTCTCTTCAATTTCATCCTGTGTCATCTGTTCTGTCATATGGGAACTCACTGGCCTATCACTCCTCAACATTGACAGCATCAGAGTTTCCACAGTTTCCTTTCGTTGTAGTGTAGCTTCAAATGAACATTTATACTGGTTTCCTGTGGAAGGCTCCAAAATATCTTGATATGGCACCTGACCAATTGCTTCCTGTTCCACTGATTTTCTCTTAATTTGGATATCCATTGCTCTATCCTGTTGTAGTGCTTTCTGTACTCGATTTACGGGGTGCACATATATTCTCTTTGCAGCTGTTCCATAACCTTAATTTCCATTTCTTTAACTTCTCCATTACTAATTTCTTTTTCTACTTTTCCTCCTAGTCTTCTTATTTTTTGTATTGTAAAGTTTTCCATATCCGGATTCCTTTCCCTATATTTCTCTTCAAATATCTTTGGTGATGCTCTTTTTGTATTAGTTTTGCTTTCTCCTTTGCATAAATATTACACCATATTAAATCTCTTTTCCTTTCCCCTGTCCATATTTCGTCTTCACATGTCTCCTGATCTTCTTGCTTTTCCTTATTCCGGGGAGTCGCTCCATCATGCTGTGATGTAGTCTGTTTTAGACCTTCTACATTAAATCCTTCACTTTGCAGGCATCCCATAATTTCAACTTCTATTTCTTTATCTTCTGCTTTACTAATCATCTTTTCTACATTATATCATTGCGCTCTGAATCTTTTTATTGTGAAATTTTCTATATGAGGATGCCTTTGCCTGTATTTCTCTTCGAATATCTTTGAGACTGCCTTCTCTATATTAGTTAACTTCACTTTCTCCTTTGCATAAATATTGTACCATATCAAATCTCTCTTTCTTTCCATTGTCCATGTTTCCTTTTTATATTTTTCAAATATCTCTAGGTTTTGTTTATATTTTCTCACTTCCTCAGATGCTTCTTTTTCCAAACAGATCAAAATGTCTTGATCTAAATACTGTTTTTCAAAAATCTTTTGTATTAATGAAATTTTTATTTGAAGCTTCTGACAGTTTTTCCTGCACAAGTATTTTTCTTTCCTCTAATTTCTCTCTTAATCATTTTGTATAACTTGTGTCTGGAAATTCCTGGCTTTTTGCATAATAGTAACAATACATAACTTCTTTCTTATCCTCAATAGTCCACTATTTTGTCTTTATGGCCCTTCTTTGCCCAATCAATTTTTGTCATTTTTGTGGGCTTCTAATTCCTTCTGCAACAGGGGGGCCATCTTCCCCCTGAGCCTGGTCTGGCCCCATTGTAGGAATGTTTCTGTATTTTGAGGATTCTACACTGTCATTTCCTGAGATTCTACCTGTGTTCTTGCATGACAGTGACATAGGGTGCTGACTTGTTGGAACATGGGCTAAATTCTTGGCTAGGCATGTAAGGGCCTCAGTGCCAACAGCCTAGTAACTTCCTATGATCCTATGATCTAGCTTCTTCACAATTATCTGTCTCACTGCAAAAAATTGGGTCGTGCTGCATCCTGAATCTGAACTGGTCATCTCCCACCTTATATTCTACTGTTGTGCATATTCATTTATCAGTCACCTTCTCCAGAACTTTCATGCAGTGTAATAGGAGTTTGATGTCTCGGTACTTCCCACAGTCATGGATGTCCCCTTTGTTCTTGTTTTCATGCAGTGTAATAGGAGCTTGATGTCTCGGTACTTCCCACAGTCGTGGATGTCCCCTTTGTTCTTGTTTTCATGCAGTGTGATAGGGGTTTGATGTCTCTGTACTGCCCACAGTTGTGGATGTCCCCCTTTGTTCTTGTTTTCATGCAGTGTAATAGGAGTTTGATGTCTCGGTACTTCCCACAGTCGTGGATGTCCCCTTTGTTCTTGTTTTCATGCAGTGTGATAGGAGTTTGATGTCTCTGTACTGCCCACAGTTGTGGATGTCCCCTTTGTTCTTGTTTTCATGCAGTGTAATAGGAGCTTGATGTCTTGGTACTTCCCACAGTCGTGGATGTCCCCTTTGTTCTTGTTTTCATGCAGTGTAATAGGAGTTTGATGTCTCTGTACTTCCCACAGTTATGATGTCCCCTTTGTTCTTGTTTTCATGCAGTGTAATAGGAGTTTGATGTCTCGGTACTGCCCATAGTCGTGGATGTCCCCTTTGTTCTTGTTTTCATGCAGTGTAATAGGAGTTTGATGTGTCAGTACTGCCCACAGTCGTGGATGTCCCCTTTGTTCTTGTTTTCATGCAGTGTAATAGGAGTTTGATGTCTCGGTACTTGTCACAGCTGTGGATGTCCACTTTGGTCTTGTTTTCATGCAGTGTGATAGGAGTTTGATGTCTCTGTACTGCCCACAGTTATGATGTCCCCTTTGTTCTTGTTTTCATGCAGTGTGATAGGAGTTTGATGTCTCTGTACTGCCCACAGTTGTGGATGTCCCCTTTGTTCTTGTTTTCATGCAGTGTAATAGGAGTTTGATGTGTCGGTACTTCCCACAGTCGTGGATGTCCCCTTTGTTCTTGTTTTCATGCAGTGTAATAGGAGTTTGATGTCTCTGTACTGCCCACAGTTATGATGTCCCCTTTGTTCTTGTACACTGGCACAGGTGTGCTTATTGTCTAGTAATCTAGGATGCACCTTTCTCTCCACACTGTTATGAGCACTCTCAGGAGTCCTTTCTCCCCTGTCTCACTCAGCATCTTTATCGTATCTGCTGTGACCTCATCTGAGCCTGCTGCTTTCCCTGACTTCAATCTTCCTTAGTGCTGTTCTTACTACTTCTGGAGGGGGCTCCTCTTCTTCTCTCATCATAGGCTGTTTCTGGGGCAGTACAGCTTCTGTGGGGTTTTCTTCATTCAGAAGCTGCTGGAAATACTACTTCTATCAACTATTGATGTCCTGTGGACTGGTGAGTAGGTTGTTGCTGGCATCCTTTATGAAAGGACTATCTTATTTATCTTTCTATCTTTGCCTTACAACCTGAATATAGTTTCTTTGTGCTACTTACTGAGTCCGTTTCCAGAAGTTGGTAGAGTGCCCCCGATGCCCCTAATCTTTGCTATTGCAACACCTTTCTTAGCTTTTTGTTAGCCAACCAGTATCCTTCCTAGCCTGGCCAGTCTTTTCTGTCTCCCACTTTTTCCTGCACTCCTTCTTTCTTTCTTCCTTTAACATCCTGGACTTTTGCATTCTACCATCAGTGTTCCTTATGTACCTTATTTCCATACCTCGCTTGGCCACATATTTGTTGTGTAGTCCTCACACATACTGTTTTCAAGTAGTGCCGTTCTTCTTCAGCTCCCCCTTTTCTTCCTGTTCTTTGAGAGCTAGAGCCCTGAGTAGTACTTTGAACTGTTACTCTTTCTCTCCAATCAACTTCCAGGTCTTCAGCCTGGTTTCTTTTGACATTAGAGCCTTCTGTGACCACTGCTTGCAGCTGATTGTGGCAACCAGTGATTTATGCTATGGACTGACTGTTTCACTGGGGAAGACTTTGGAATCACTGATTCTACCCCAGTGCCTTTTCCTTACTAGCAGGAAGTCTACCTGAATTGCATGTTGGCCACTCTTGTATGTGATCTTGTGACTGTCTCTCTTTCTGAACCATGTATTGGCTACTATCAAGCCATTTACCAGACAGAAGTCTAGAATGGCCTCTCCTTCTTTATTCCTGTTATCCCACCCATGTGGACCCAGGCAGTCCTCAAATCCTGTTCTATCTGTCCCGATGTGTGCATTCAAGTCACCCATTATCAACAGCAATTCATGTTGTCCTGCTTTATCTAGTAAGTCCTGCAACTGATGTATGATTGCACTCTTTTCCTCACTATCACAACCCTGCTGTGGGGCATAGGCTGAGGTTATGAGTACTGCCCTATCATTACAGTGGAGTCTGATTGCCATAAGTCTGTCACTAATTTTGATGATATCCCTCACTGCCTTCTGAAGCCTCTCTCTCACCACAATTCCAACACCATTTCTAGCCTGTCCCACTCCCCCTCCTGAGTAGTAGACTCTGGATCCCAAGCCAAGTGGCTGCACTGCACTGCCCTTCTATCTTGTCTCTTGGATTCATAGGATGTCCAGCCTCCTCAGTATCATCATGTCGTCCACTTTCAAGTTGTGTCCTGTCAGTGAACCTACATTAAGTGTAACAATTCTCAGTTCATGTTTGGCAGGTTGGTTTCAGTCAACCCAGGTAACCCAGTCTGGGCAACTAGACACTGGCTGGCCAGCAGCTTATTGACCCAGGGATGCTGGGCTTTATGGCAGGCACACACTAGCCAATAAGGGCACATACACCCCTCCCACCATTAGTATGGGTCCCTAGCATAGGTCGGAGTAGACTGGGTCCTCTACCCACTTATCACCAGGAACTAACATTAATCAGCAGCAACATTAGTCAACATGACCGAATCACCTAGAGCCTTTTACATTGTCAAGTGTCTAGCTGTGCCATAGAGCGCAGTCTGTGATCCATGTTCTCCTATCTTGAGGATACTGCAAACCACAGTAGATGCCCAAAGTGGTTGGTCTGTACAACTCTTCCCCCTATAGGGCACCATGTAGAGTCTGTGCTGCTGCCCACAGTTCCATTCATTGGTGAGATTGAGATGGAAACACTCAGCATGTTTTTTTCACAGGTGGGAGGAACCCCACAGAGACTCATGGTGAACATGCAAACTCCAAACAGGCATTGGTCAGATCAAACCTTGTACCTTGTGAATGGGAGGCAAAGACCTTAACCATTATGCCAGCTGGTCTCAGCATACTAGTGGCACTAATAATTTACAAAGGGCACTTAGGTAACATCTCCTCTTTTCAGAATCAAAAATAAATGACACAATGTGGTAGAATTATGCAATTTAATTCATTAAAGTCTACATTTTTTACACTGTCTCTTTGATAATCAGCTTACAGTTTTACATAATTTTTGTCAGCAAATTACTGAAATCTCCAATCGATGGACTGTTATTGACAAAATCAACTACAAAAAAAATATATTTTTTTTAAAAATCAGAACAAGTAAGGGCATGCTTCATTACAGCATTAAAGCATCTTTGTTCATAATAATATAGCAGTTAAATATAAATCAAATATTTTTGAATTGGATATGAAAACTATTATTTAATACATTGCATTTACTTGTGAGAAGTACCTAAAAAGATTTTAAGTTTCCAAATGGAATTAAACAGACTGATAAGATTTACTCAGATTTAATGAGACTTTATGATAGTACAGCTCTTTCTATTTTATAACTGCTTGTCAATTACAACAAAGCCAAACTGGAGCTGCTTTGTAATCAGATGAAGCAGCTTGCATTAGAAGAAACAATGAGTTTAAGGAACACGAGTTGATATACGAACGTATTGTTTCAAGTTATTGTTTCAATTTTTTGTTGTGCAGATTTGATGAAAATATGGCCAAGCAAATCATTTCTATAGCTTCTAGCAGTGATAATGTTTCTTCCAGTATTGAACATGAAGCTAATTTGGATTTTTCAATTCATCTAATACCAGCAGATTTAATTACTTTAACACAGATGTTTTCCTCCTTAATAGCATGTGCACAAAAATGCTTGGTCAGATAGTCAGTAGCAGTGGAACAGCAGCTTACTTGTTCTGATTTAAAAAAAAATTCCATTTATTTTGTAAGTGATGTTGTCGATAACAGTCCATTGACCGGATCTTTCAATAATTTGTCGGAATATAAGGAAGTTAAATGGCAAATTTTACTGGCAGCCGATTTAAGCCCTGGTTTAAATTATGACATTAATATTAAATGTATTTAAATAAAAAACTCCTAATTTTCTAGAAAATATTTTTTTCAGAAAATGTTTTTATCTAGCTTTCAGATATTTAACAATATTTTCATTTTTTGAATATTTACACAGCATATTTTATTTCTTTTACTTTAAGAACTGTGAATGTATCAGCTATTTCAGGTCATATGATTAAAAAGGATATAAATTCTGACCATATGTTGTATAGTTGGTTCTGAAGAAATTCTATTTCAATAAAGGAATTAAAGTGATAAACATTACTTGGGGAGTTTGGCTGTGCTTTTCATCCATTGTCCTTGGTTCATTCTACAGTATTTTCAATATCTGCAGTTTGAGAGGAATGAATGGGAAGTAGCTAAATGACTGAAATGAAGATAATAACAGGTGACCAGTATATGGGCACACACATGTACATGCAAACATAAACACAGATAGACACACATGCAGGCATGCACACACACACATGCATGCCTGTGCATATACACACACACACACACACACACACACACACACACACACACACACACACACATACACACACACACACACACACACACGGGTCTATATTAGAATGTCGAAATTTCATTATTTCAAATGTTCTAACATCGAACCCTATTCAGCGACTGCTGAAAATAGCGAAACGACAGATAACTGAATTTTTTCCTTGGGAAAGAATTTGGTTATCTGTTTCTGTTGTTTCACTATTTTCAGTGCTGTGGTGGAAAGTTATGGGTCGGGTTCAGGTAAGTGTGTGATTGGGTGTGGGTTAAGTGAGTTAGGGTTAGGGCGCAAGGGAGGTATGTGTGCGATTGTGTGGACGTGAGGGTTAGGGCGGGTTAGGAGAGTTAGGGTTAGGGTTAGGGTGAGGTGAGTGTGCGATAGTGACGGACCTTAGGGTTAGGGTTTGGGTTAAGGTAAGTGGATAGTTTGTGGTGTTTGTACAGTTTAGTGTAGGGTTAGCTGCAAGATTTTGGGTGTATGTTTGTGGATTGCTGTTTGTTTGGTGTGCTTGTGTTGTGTGTATGTGTTTTAGAACAGTGAATTTTTTCCCTAGGAGAAATTTCACTGTTCTGAATGTTCGATGTTGTCAGCGTTCGCTGAATAGAGTTCGATGTTAGAACATTCGAAATAATGAAATTTCGATGTTCTAATATAGACCACACACACACACACACACACACACACACACACACACACACACACACACACACACACACACACATACAGATAATCTCACATACACATATGCACTTGTATATATAATACAAACAGGAAACATTACACTTAGGAATGTGAAACCATTACATATGGAGCTAAGAAAAAGAAATAAAGGTAAAAGTTTGTCTGTGATCACGTAATAAGTACAGATGCAATATGTTGACCAAACAAAATCACAGTAACAATATTTTATATGTGAAGTTATGTTCTTACAGCCCTAACATGGGAATTTGCCCCCAGATCTCCTTAATTATGTATAGTAACTTCATGGTCACATAACTGCAACTAAAGGAAAAATACCAGTTCAGTTTAGTTAACTATGCATGAGTTGATACACAACACAAAGGGATAAATTGCAATCTTGATAGGTAATGAAATATCATGTCGTTATCAATAAATGGTTCTCACAACAAGGTATGTGATTATCCATTTAAAATATGCAGTCAGTCATAATATGCACAACAGCAATTAGTACACAGTTAAGTAGGACATTTGAGAGTGTGACCCTACTCAGTCACAATATACGCAACAGCAATTAGTACACATTTACGTAGAACATTTGGCAGTGTGACCCTACTCAGTCACAATATGCACAACAGCAATTAGTACACAGTTACGTAGGACATTTGACAGTGTGACCCTACTCAGTCACAATATACACAACAGCAATTAGTACACAGTTACGTAGGACATTTGACAGTGTGACCCTACTCAGTCACAATATACACAACAGCAATTAGTACACAGTTACGTAGGACATTTGACAGTGTGACCCTACTCAGTCACAATATACACAACAGCAATTAGTACACAGTTACGTAGGACATTTGACAGTGTGACCCTACTCAGTCACAATATACACAACAGCAATTAGTACACAGTTATGTAGGACATTTGACAGTGTGGCCCTACTCAGGCACAATATACACAACAGCAATTAGTACACAGTTACATAGGATATTTGACAGTGTGACCCTACTCAGTCACAATATACACAACAGCAATTAGTACACAGTTACATAGGATATTTGACAGTGTGACCCTACTCGGTCACAATATACACAACAGCAATTAGTACACAGTTACGTAGGATATTTGACAGTGTGACCCTACTCAGTCACAATATACACAACAGCAATTAGTACACAGTTACGTAGGACATTTGACAGCGCTACCCTACCGTTCTTTTGAGTTGAGACATGTTGAGATTTCAGTTCATTGATTTCTACTCACTGATATTTATTTATTTATTTATTTATTTAGTGTTTGTTAAATGGAATTTTGTTGCTGGTATAGGACCCTTTCCTCTCACTATCTCAGCCATTCAGCTACACAGTGCATACACAGGCATGAATACATGCCAGCTAAGAAAAATTTTAAATATTTAACAAATTAAATATTTAACAGATTAAAATTCAATAATGCTGTAAAGATACATCAGCAGTTCAGAATGAATATGTATAATATATCACATGTCAAAAAAATCTATGAAGATCATAATCTGCAAACTAAAAATGATTAGTATAAAGGCTGAAAACAGCACTTTCATAATGAGGAAATGTAGCATGTGTCAGCCTGATTCCTTCAAACAGCTGCATTCATACTAATTCATCAGGTTTCTTAAATAGGCAGATGCCCTTCACTTTGGTGACTATGTGTTATATAGAAAGTCACTGTTGGTACAGTTTTATTTTGTGTGCTACCAATAATTTGGTGTCCTTGTTTGTTTTTTTCCTTTCTCCAGAATTGTGTGATGTTAGCATGCTTAAGTAAAAGGGATATGTGGATCTTATATCATGTGTATTTTAGGAGACAAAACTATAGTCAATGACAAACCAGAGGAAAAATAGAAATAAGAAACCAAGGAAGGGATCAGACGAGATTGTAGGTATTTAACCTTGCCTTTATGTCCTGGACCGTGGCTAAAAAGGGTCTGGAAAAGGCCAGTTCACTTAAATGATTAAAAACCAATCAATTTCAGAAACCGAGTACCTGTGTTGCTTTTGATTGTTGGACTCTTCATTTCAGCCTTCTAATCCATGTTTATTATTGAGCATATGTTTGTGTGTGTGTGTGTGTGTGTGTGTGTGTGTGTGTGTGTGTGTGTGTGTGTGTGTGTGTGTGTGTTTAATGTGTGCCTGTGCTTTATTATCCTAAGGATGATGAAGTATCCACACTGCTTTTTAAAAATGGGGAAAGAAAATACCTTGATGACATGACTCCTTATCTGCCATCTAGTAATAAGACAAGCACATCTGCCTGCTTTCACATTAAAAATATGCAACTACTAAAAAAAGTCTATCCATTAATCCTGATTCTCATGTAGAGTGCTTATTGTATGAAGTGTAAGCCATTCATTTGTGACATATAACAGAAGTTACAACTTATTTATTACTGCAATGCAGACTTATTTACAACTGCAGCAACTATAAGCTACCTTTTTAGTGTGTGTTAGGTAAAAGAATACAATCTGTGTGTGGTGTGGTAAGTGGCAACTGCTTATGACAGTTATTACAGTGACAGAAAACAAAAGCACACAGAAAGAATATATAAGTCTTAAACCAGTCCTGTCCAAAGAATAATGGACAGTGATGCAGGGTGTGTCCAGTTTTAGTAATAAAATGAACTGTTAGCTAAGAGTGGTCATGCTACAGTGTGGTTTAGAGTGGGGGAGGTGTGAGAATAAAAAAAAAACAAAGATGATATTGTGGGACTGTGGAACAGTGCATTATCATGAGATGGGGAGAAGGGGTCATGGATGAGGTAAGAGACTGGGAGAAAACTGAAGGAGTAAACAAGCTATAGGAAAGGGTCAGGGCTACACCTCTCAGCTGCCCAGGCTTTTGCAGAATGCCCAGATTTTTGCTTCATATTTTTGGTCTGGTCCTCATAAAATTTTTGGTTTCCTGGACTTTTGCAGCAAATCATTGTGGTCTGAATTTACTAAATGATGACAGAAATTTGAGTTTCAGACTTCATATCCTTCAGAAAATGCATGTTAACACAATACCTTTTATTCTAGCAACTTGATAAGTTTATGAAAGGAATATTTAAAATTAGTCCCTATTTTTGGGGTGTTGTCCCCCCATTATTTTTGGCTTTGTCCAGATTTTTTGCGCTAAGAGATTGAGAGCTATGGTCAGGGATGGAATACTAAATGCTATAGGTAAGGGTTTAAGGAAGAGACAAAAAAGAGAAGAGCAATGAAGCTACATATGAATGTGAGGCTAGTGATTAGGAAAAAAGATAAGGTCTACAAGATTTATAAAGAAGGGAGTGGGGAGGTGGAGGAGGCATAACATGGGGAGGGCAGCTAAAAGTTAACAAAGAGGGTAAGATAAGCAAAGGCTAGACTTGAAAACAAGTTACCAGAGGGGTTCAAGAAGACAGGTGATTGTCTTTAGGTAGCTAGAAGAAAAAAGAATGAGAGGGCCAGAACTGGCCAGGCTGACAAAATATGGAAGGGAGATCAAAGAAGGCTGAGGAAAAATGAGGTATGGAAAGAGTACTTTGGTTCAGTCTTCACAAAGGAATACAAGAGGAGGGTGATATGATGGAGGGGAGACAAAGCAGAACTGTGGACAGAAATCAGGATAAAGAGGGAGGCGGTACAGAAGGAACTGGCTGCCCTTAGGGATGAACAAGTACAAGGAAGGGATGGGCTACCGTCCAGACATCTCAGGTTGCTGTCAGAGAGCAGAATTGCTACAGGACTGGTTGACAGCAGTTTAGCTTAACATTTGTGGCAGGACAAGTGATGGAGAAAATCATAAAGGGAAAGTTGGGAGCATTTCCATAGGACATAAATTTCCAGGGTATCAACCAATATAGCTTTCTGGTCAGAAGAAACTGCCATTTAAACCTGATCCATTTTTATGTTTGAGTTACAGGAGTACTTATTATGTTTGAGTTACAGGAGTACTTGACAGGGAAGTAATAGTAGGCATAATCTGCCTGGAGATCAACAAGGCCTTTACCATGCTGAAAGGAAAACTGGAGGGGTTGTGCTAGGATCACAGATGAGGAACCATATTGCCACAGGGTTCAATGGTAGGACACAGGATATTACAGTGAAATGGATAATGTCAGGAGTTAAGAAAATGATTAGTGGAGTGCCACAGGGTCTGTGCTGGGTCCAGTACTCTTCCATTTGATTGTTTCAGATATAGCTGAAGGAGAAGAGAGCAATATCAACCTCTTAACTGATAATGCAAATATAGGTGCAACAGGAGAGGTGCAGCAGCAGAAGATGAAGGATAAGAGCAGCAAAGGATTTGTAATGGCTATACAAGATGGCCAAAAGGTGGAGGATGAGGTTCCCTGCAAGCAAATGCAAAATACTACTCTTGGGTCGCAACAACCCTGGTGTGTAGCATCATTTGGAAGACCGGAGTTGATGGTAACCACAAAAATGAATGTGAGATCACTGACTGAGATGTATCTCAGGATAATAGATTCCAGAAACAAAGAAATAATGCTTTCTGGTCAGAAAGAACTGCCTTTTGTCAGACAATGCTTTGAGTACTGTGTGAAGCTTGGAAAAGCACATCAGATTGCTGGAAGGAATTAGAGACTAGAGGAAGTAGAGCTCATCTAACTAGATACTATAAGAGATGGGAGACATGATATTGGTCCACAAGCTCATGTTTGGGATATGTGAAGAGGTTATTCAAAGCAACCAGGACAGAAGGCAAAGGAGGGACACACACAGTAAATTATACAGACCGACTCCCCGGAGATCCAAAAGTAATTTTTCAGAGAGAGGATTATGTAACCATGGAACGGACTATCAGAATGGATAATGGAGTTGGAATCTGCAGAGACATTCAAGAAGACATGACTCGGGAGGAAAATGGTGTAAGGGGAAAGATGTGAATGGTAAACAGTTCAAACATTAAAGTACTTAAAGGGTAGATTTATAGATGTATTCCCTTTAAGCAAATGTAATGCAGTGTAATGCATATATAACAGCATCACCATCTTTCTATTGCATCAACTTCATTACATAACTGTGAGTTTGTCTATAGTGTATTACACACAATTATCTTGTGACATAGATAACGTTACAAATAAAAATTGTCAACAAAGGAAGCATGATGCAAATTCAGATTATTGCAGATACAAAAAAATCAATCACAAAATGATTGGTTTCACTAACAAACTCAGCTTTGTTACTTTATCTGATAACTGATACACTGATCATCAAGTCAACTAAAGCTAATTTTGAAAAGAAAGTTGCCAAGGATGCCAAGGATAACCATAAGGCCTTCTATGGCTACGTCAGAAACCTAAATGACAATGTTCAGGTCTGTTCTGAGCTACTACAAAATGTAACAAAATACACTGACCCTTCTGACATTGCCAACATCTTGGCTGACAGGTTCAGTGCAAATTTCTCCCCCTCCCCTTACCACCTACAGGGCCTATTACCATTCTAGGGGATTGTGTAAGTCAAATTATTACTGATACATTGGTTAACAAGGCTCTATCTAAAGCTAAAAACACTGCCTCCATGGGACCAGATGGTGTCCCAGGCTGTGTCATACGCGAGCTCCAAAAGGAATTAACCCCGCATCTTAATACCCTGTTCAGTCTCAGCCTCTCCACAGGATATGTGCCCATAGAATGGCGCACGGCAATGGTGGTCCCGCTACACATGGGTGGGGCCACAACTGACCCTGGGAACTACCGACCAATAAGCCTGACCAGTCTGATCTGTAAGGTTATGGTGCGAATCATTATGGAACTCATAAATGGAGAGATTGGGAACCTCCAGTCGCTGTACCCCACACAGTTCTGCTTCGTCAAGGGCAGATCATGCCTCCTGAACCTGGTGGATTTCTTTGAGACAGTTACTCAGGCTATATATAAGGGAAAGGAGGTACACACGGCTTACCTTGACCCTGCTAAAGCATTTGACACCATTCCCCATTCAGGTATTATTGATAAGCTCACCAACCTGGGCATAAACCCTTACGTCACAAGATGGATCGCAAACTGGCTCTCAGACAGATCCCATAAAGTAAGAGTAGCGAGATCTATGTCCGAATCCAGACCAGTAATGAGTGGTGTGCCTCAGGGCTCTGTCCTGGAGCCCCTCCTGTTTGGCATATACTTCTTAGAAGTACTGGCTGACTAAGTTTGTGGACGACTGCAAACTGGGTGCTATAATAGAGTCTCTGGCCGACATAGAGATCCTCCAGAAGGGCCTAAATGAGACTGATGCATGGTGTCAAAGCCATGGTCTCAAGCTAAATGCAAAAAAATGTGTAGTAATCCCCTTTGGAAAAAACAGAGTAACCACAAACTACAACATAGGAGGTAATCCCCTGAAATCTGAAGAAGAAATAAGGGATCTAGGGACCCAAGTAGATAGTCAGCTTTCCTTTGATAACCATGTTGCCAAAGTGGTTAGAAAATCCTTCTATGTTACCCATCTGATCACAAAAGGGTTCACATCAAGATCTAAGGATGTAATGGTGCCCCTCTACTCTTCCCTCATCAGACCCATTATTGAGTACAATGCACCAATTGGAATGTACCTGGCTAGACATCTCCAGCAGCTGGAGAGACCACAAAGGTACCTAACCAAGAGGATTACTGGCCTCAAACAGTTGCCCTATGCAGCATGATTGAAAAAGCTAAGACTGTTCTCTGTTGCATACTGCTTTCTCAGAGGCGATCTCTGTCTAACGTACAGAGCCATGTCCAACCCAGAATTGTTGAAAATGCTCCATCTTAGCAAAACAAAATCTACTCGAGCTACACGCTCTAGGGATATAAACCTCAACGCAACAATGAATAGAACATGCTGGAGGGATAGATTCCCTTCACAGAGACTTCCCTTACTATGGAACAGGGTCCCGATCTACATAAGACAGAGCCCCTCACTATCACTCTTCAAGAGGAACCTTGATGAGTGGATGGGTAACAAAAAGTTCACACCGGGGATCACACCAACAGCACTACTAGATAGGGGCCAAGGGTACTAGCTGCTAGTACAAGGGTCTAGGGAACTACTAAAGGGGCGGTGAATACCACACAACATAGCTGGGCTAATATATGCCTGCGGGCAGATAGCCCAGTACCAACCTATGAACCTATGAACCTATGATTTAAATAAAATGCTAGTTGAATTGACTACACCAAATTGTTCACATATACTGCACATACCAGTGATTTTGTGTCCTGGGTCATGATTAAAAAGGGATCAGCTTACTTACAAAGGTAACAAATTAAATTAAAAAGGAGTATACATGTAATGGGATTGTAAAATATCAGTTGCTCCATGGACTGGTGTAGGTCTGCACTTGTATCAAATATCTATGCCACATCCCTTGTGCTAGCAAAGGTGATTTTAAAGTTGGATCCTTAAATGACATATGTGTAAGAGCTTGTGTGTGTGTGTGTGTGTGTGTGTGTGTGTGTGTGTGTGTGTGTGTGTGTGTGTGTGTGTGTGTGTGGTGTGTGTGTGTGGTCTACATCACTTTATTGAAAAACCTAAATATTGAATACCTTTTTGTCGAACCCTATCCATCAAACTCCTAATCCATTGAACAATCGTTTAAGTGAAAATTTCCCATGGGGAAAAAACACTTGGGCAACCAAGTGAGCATCTCAAAAATCATATATTTTAAAACCCACCCAGGTGTGGAGGGGTTGCAGCTCCCACCCCACCCCCTAATTAAATATACCATTACTGATCATTTTATTTATTTATTTACATTTGTTTACTGGGAAATTCCGACTGGACGCAGGTCCTTTTTCAGCAGATGCCCGGGGAGAAAAGCTCCACATCATGTACATGATGAATAGAGATACAAAGTTGCAGCAATAGTAAACAACATTACAGGTTGTTGACTTTAATACAATAACAAGATATTGATTATCAACAGTATATATACAGTAAATATTGCAAGTTAAGATAGTTTTTTCTCATTTATAATATTAGTAACAAAGTTGTCAGACAAGATTTTAAAGTATGTAAAGACAACTAGCTAATTCTGACTGTGGTTAGTAGTGGTGGTAGTATAGTTGGTTAAGAGTCTAGGTGGGGTGGGGGAGGTAAGGGTGGGGGTGTTAGTCCGGATTAGAACAAGGACAAAGACAGTGCAAATTTAAGTGGAATTTGAGTGCAGTCTTGAAAAGGCTGCTGGATGGTAGAGTAGTTATAGAGGGTGGAAGATTGTTCCAAAGTTTAGATATGGTACATGAAAATATGGCTTCTCCTGGTAAGTTTTTGGGTTTGATAACAGTGAGTTGATTTTTGTTGCTTGATCTTAGGGGCCTAGTGGAGTGATAGGGTTGGAGAAGGGTTTGAAGGGAAGGGATGTTATGAGGGTGGTTAATAAGTTTATGAATGAGGGTGAGTTGATTAAAGTGAAGGAGTTGTGGGAGTTCTAGCCAGTTTAGTTCTTTAAGGGAGATACAATGATGGCTGCAGTAGGAGGTTCCAGTGGCAAATTTAGCAATTTTGTTGTAACAAGCATCCAGCTTGTGTAGGTCTGTCTGTCTAAGGTTGATAAGTATGGCGGATGCATAGAGTAGGGTATGATGACCCACTGCTTGTTTACTTACCTTTAAGGGCTTCAGTTTTGCCCACATATAATACTGAGCATGATGCACAAAGAGCAATGTATACCATGCCTTTAGTGCTACAGTCATATTGTCCAAGGGTTGAGATTGCCAGAAACAAAATTTTATTATTAAGTTTGATTTTTTGGCATTGGTGTTCTTTGTACTTGTGGACTCTAGATAACATTTTTTTTTGTTGGTCTGGGAACTTAACACAATTGTACACTTTATAATATATATTAATGGCATCACTGAATTTTTGCAGTTCACTTATAATGTTTCGTGTGATTCTATTAATTAATAAGCCTAATTAAATGTTAAGTTTTTGAGGCCAATATTTAAAGGAAGGAAACCTTTTCAAATAGAAATTTACATTTCAGTAGCTGCCATCCATTTAGACAGAAACATTATTTTATTAGGGGATGAATGGTTAGAACTTCAAGGCTTGTTAATAATAATAATGATGTTTTTTATATAAACTTGAAGTCTTAAACAATACGTTTAGGAAGAGGGAGAATAACCTGTCTGGCTAATAAAGTCATTGAAAGATCAGATCTTACAAGTTAGAAGTTCCATACTTCCTCCATTGTTGAAATTAAATTGTCCTTATGTTTCTGAACTTTATGTAAAGGTAAAATATTACGAGTATGGCTATCCGGTACATCATAGATATCTTCTAAATTCAGGCAATTATTAAAAACAAAAAAAGAATTAGAAAGTATTTTAGTGCTTTGAAAACATGAATAAAATGGTGAGTTTTCACACACGTTTGTGCTTAAATGGGACCATAATTTGAAAACTTATTTAGAAGGCTCATAAACTACTATCAGATATTAACTTAGGGCAGTAAAACAACAAGAAAATGAGGTCAGTGTAATCAACATAAATTTATTAATGATAAAAATGTTGGGGCCACTATGTATTTGGTGGAAAAATTTATCACATTTTATATAGATCAGAGTTAAGGGGTGTTTAGTGCATTTAGGTCCTTTTGAAAAATGTTCTGTCTGCTATGCTGGAAAAATGGAAAAGGAATTGTATAAGAGGATCTATGAAGATAATTATAGTATAAGGACAAATGAAGCAAAAATATTTAAATAAACATGCTTTCCTTTGCAAGGGCTTTAAAAAGTTCCTTTTTAGAGTTTTGAAAAGAGTTTGTTTAATAAATAGTTGGAAATTGGGCCAACACGCTAGACATTAGAGATATTTTGTGGCAGTTGTGGCTGGATGCTGGGTTCCCACCAGCACTGAATGAAATCATTAGTATTAAAAGTGTATTGGTTTTCTATTCCATGAAGTTATAGAATCTGAAATGTTTAACTTATAAACTGAATTTATTAATTGGTTTAGCAACATTGTCAATATTTTTAACAAATATGTTTGTATTTTTACCACTTCCTTTCAATGAAATTAAATCTGAAAATGTAAAATAGTATTGTTACAAATGGGGGGAACTGTTTATATAAGGTCACATGATTTTATGATATGTATATATAGATAGATATAGATATATGTTTATATTTGTCTATCTGTATACATATATGGTTGGTGTTATAGTTTGCTTTTAGTCTGATAATAATTTTAAAAGTGTGTTACAAAAGTGTTTAAAAGTCATTTTCAATAAAAGTCATCTGTTTGTTTAATTTCTGAGTGGACTGCTTTTTCACACGTTGTGCCACTTTATATTCTGTTGTGAGAGGGAGTGGACATTGTGTTGGATTTGATTTCTAGTCTTGTGTTTACCTGTTTGATTTGCTGTCAGCCTTTAGGTTTCAGTCAAAGTTTTCCTAATAAAAGAAGGTTATTTTTTTCCTAAAAGTGTTTGGAGGAAATGTGTGGTGCCCCAGCACTGGCCCAGTAATCAAGGATCCTCAATTCTTACCACTGGCAACAGTGGGGTATGTACACACTGGGAGGATTACAAGTGCACACACAGTAAAGTGCAATTTCACTTAGGAACACACAGAGATCACAGTCAGTCTGGGGCTGATTTCTCCCTCATTCTCCAGATCCTCAATAAGACTCCCCACTGGCACAGCTATAGGGTTGAGATTTCAGCTGAGTGGCCAAACCAAGATCTCCAGTACTCTGTCTGTCCAACCAGTGCTTGATGCCCCTGTCCAAGTAGCTGACACACACACTCTTTGAGATTTGGTTTATACACACACACACACACACACACACACACACACACACACACACACACACACACACACACACACACTCACTCACTCACTCCTGGGAAAGGCTGGCACAGGTTTACTAGCTATGTCCCCTTCTGCCCAGACTATAAGGTAGTTCCAACTGCCACCAGCGTCTCTTTATCAGCTACTTTAAGGCCCTTAACAAAGTGTGTGCAATCCTACTGCATAATGTTACTATTAATCCAAATGGTAGTTTGACCAAGTGCCAGGCTATTAGGAGGGGCCTGTACAGTCTCACCAAATAGATATGCAAGTACTTTAAGAGCTTAAATATATCTAAACAGACCAACCATTCAAAGGTATAAATATATTTAATAATAAATGATAAAAGAACAAGACAATACTCAGTAAACAAACAGTTACTTCAGAGTTCAAAATCACAGGAAATATGTAAAACAACATTGCAGGACAGTCTCAAATAAATAAAGAAAACATATAAGCTATACTTTACCATATTCCTATCTGAATCTAAAAGAGTTACTCTTCCCTAAAAACTTACAGCAAGGCAAGTGCAGGTGATTGGATGTTCTTGCTAGGTCAAAGACAAAATACAAAATACTCTCTCTCTCTCTCTCTCTCTCTCTCTCTCTCTCTCTCTCTCTCTCTCTCTCTCTCTCTCAGGGAGTTCTTAAATTAATATCTCAAATATTGCTGCTGGGTACTTGCAGCATGACATCACTTTTTTTCACCTGACTTCAGTTCCCAAGCTACCCCCCCCCACCCCCATTGTAGCATTTGGCATCTCCCTGTGAAAATACATAGACAAAGGCTTTTGTTCAGAGCTGTGCAGCTGTGGAAGTCATAAAGAAATAAAACACTTCACATCACAGTCATAGTAGTTATCTCTCTTTCAAGGCAACACAGAGAGTCCTAGTGTAGACATCTTATCTCCTGTTGACTGCAACTGAAAGATAACATCTATTGTTTATGGCCTAGCAATTAGAAAAAAAAATAACCATTTTCTTGAAATTTTGCAAGTTAACCCTCTATGTTCTAGTTCCCACTGTTAAAACGTATACATTTTCACAATTACAGTAATCTATATACATTTCTGTTCTAAGCCAGCAGGGCATGCTGTGGTTACATTTTAGCTCAGTACATAACATATAGTTCTAACACATTTGTAAGACAAGCATATGAATCATGTTGATATTCACAAATGACATATAATTATTTACAAAATTCCAGCTAGCTGGGCTGCCAGTATTTCCCTTTGTCACACTGGGAATGTAAAAATGATTTGTTTCTTTGTTTAGAAATTACTTTTGTGCCTTCAGATGGACTGCCCTGCTAGGTTATGTAGGGCTACAAAGGTATCTTGGTTCTTAGTTGTCAGGGTTTTACACTTTTAACAATAATTTTACATTCTTTAGATTGCTTTAGCAACATACTGAACTTGATGTGAAAATCAGTTATATGTCTTAGGTAGACCCTGCGTGAACCTCCTTCCCATGTTTGTCCATGTCTGTCTGCACAAACCATTACAACTAATGTAATGATTAAATAGTTTTAATATATTATTGTTACAGTTATTTTGGCATTTCTCACTTACTAGGAAATGTTTAGTATATGTAGGTAAAGGCAATGCAATTAAATCCCTTCTGACATATTTGCTCTACTTAATTGTAATAAAGCACTGTGGACAGGATGTGTGGAAGTTTTACTCTAAGCTGCACAGATTGTGAGGTGCTTATTTTGTGTAATCAGAGCACTAATGTAGTTAGTGTAACATGTACAGAGCACTACAATTATGTAATACATTCAGCTCATCTTAAGCACAGTTGTTTATTCTGTCGTGTTAACAAAGCAGCCATCCAGCATATTAACTTTAATCCTGTATCTCAGCATGAGTATAACTTAGCTCCTACCCTGATTAAAGGCACTGTGTTCAGCTTCAGACATTGCAGTTTATTTTTTTTTCTTAGCTTATCACACATAATTAATTGAAATAAAATGTAATTTGCCTACCTGAAAATGTTAATACTGTACTGCAATGATACTACTGTTGACTGTTGGAGCTGCTGGAATAGCACTATATCACTTATAGCCTTTTACTAATCTTTTATTACCTCCACAAACTTCTTGGAGCAGCTAACATTACCAGAATTCAGACCAAAACGACGTCAGAAACAATCACTTCCTAGACAGTTTTCATCAGCTATTCTTGTGTACTGTTAAAGTGCATGGTGTACCAACAACAAAAGTCTAGCACTTTCAGGTTAGATACTCTTTCTTAAGGTAACAAAATGGAAATCTATCCTTTTCACATACTGTAGTATAAATACAACCTCATTAAGGTTAAAGCAATTGAATGTCTTGCTTAACCAACCTGTTGAACTAGAAACTAATCCTCAGTGATACCTGACAATATACATTTAAATTCAGTCTCTTATTTATAAAACTACATAGCAATATGCTAACTTGAAATGGTATAGAAATATCACAATGAACTTGTACACCAGCAGTATTATATAGGCTCATAGGTATTGTACTAGGCTAACAACCACTAGTACCTTTTTATATCTAGTCCTGCATTCCAAAATCTCAGACAAGTTCTGGTACCCTTGATAAGTGTAAGCAGGAGCTAGGGAGATGAAGCATTTACAAACAGGGGTCTGGGAGATGAACCATTTATATGCTGTGTCCATTAGAGACATAGATACCAAACTAGGGATGAATTTCCTGTTTAACATCCATTTGTCCAATTTACACTTGAATTGGATTAGGGAGGAACTCTACTTCACATGGATAGGGAACCTATTTTAGAGAAGAGGTAGTCTCTGAGATACATACCTGCCTTGCCAGCAGGTCCTGTTTATATCACGGGCAAGGTTTAAGTCTTTAGAACTGTAATTCTGGTGCTGTTTGTTTTGTGGATATGCATGAGGTCCATCAGGGTGGGTCTGACAATGCCATGTATGCCAGGCATAGATCTCCCCTCAACAGCCTGTAGGAAACAGAACACAGGGATAGGGCTTTGAGTAGGTCAGCATATGACATGTTACTTACGTCCTGTATTTTTTCAGTGCGGAACCTCTGTGGACATTCCATTTGTTCGATGTGCTTGGTTAGGCACATACCAAAGGGGACATTGTACTCAATGATAGGTCTGATGAATGCTGAATACAGTGGAATAATGACCTCCTTGGTCCTAGATGTGATTCCTTTGTTTATAAGTTGCACAACACGGAATGATTTCTTCACTACTGCAGACACATGATGGTCAAAGGCTAGATTACTGTCTATGACTGTCCCCAAGTCCTTGATTACTGGGTCAACTCTTAGGAGGGGTGTTGTCAATATGATAATTACCAGGGGTAGATGACTTCCTGAAGGATATTATTATGCATTTCTTGGCTTTAGTTTTAGTCTATGGCTCTGACACAAGCTACTTGTCTGTGTCAGCCCTTCCTGGAGAACATTAGTGTTGGGGGTACATTCTATGACTACTCCTAATTTTCAGTCATCTGCAAATTTGGTCAGCCAGTGGCCCTTGATATTGGCACTGATGTCAGAGAAATAATGTGAACAAGGAGCAATCCTAGGACCAATCCCTGAGGGTCACCACTTGTGACTGGTCTCTTTGTATAGGTAGACTCCCTAATTCTAACTTTCTGGGTTCTGTCTACAAGACAGCTGGCTATCTACCAGATGACATGAGTTTATCAACAATGCCTAAATGGGGTATTGTATCAAATTCCTTGACGATATCAAGGTAGGCAATGTGAACCATTTTGCTCACCATCCATCGCTTTGGTAACCTTCTCAAAGAAGTCCAGTAGGTTAAGTAGGCATGACCTGCCCTTGACAAAACCAAATTGGGATGGGTTCAGTGGTTGGAGGTTTCATATGTCATTATTAATCATTTTCATGGTTTTGCAAATGAAACTAGTAAGGCTTATGGGTCTGTAGCTTCAAGGGTCTGTAGATGGCCCACCTCTTTGCAGAGGGCTGATTGTTACTTTTCTCCATTTGTGAGGCATGAAACCTGTTTTGAGGCTATGGTTAAATAGCAGTTCCAGAGAGTCTGATAGGTCATGTTTCATACTATTTAGAAGGCATCCTGGGATATTGTCTGGGTCCATCAATTCAGTGTTCCTGGCCTTAGAGAGAACACTGATGACCTGTTCCCTAGTGATGGTAGGAATAGTTGCATTTGATGGGATTTCCTTAGGGGAGTTTGAGGGGACAAGAGGAGTAAAGTCAGTGCTGAATTTTTCTGTCATTAGGTTTGCTATATCTCCTGGCTCAGTATAAGTGGCTTCAGTAACAATGAGCTTTTCACACAACAGTGTATTGCCTTTGAGGTGGCGGTAGTAGCTAAAGAATGCTTTGTAGGTGTTCTTGGCCCTGGAGACTAAATTTACCTCAAATTTAGCTTTGGTAGATTTTAATTTTCCTCTGAGTTGTTTCTTTAGTTTGATGAGAGTGCTTTTATCCTGCTGGATGCTACACCTCTGAATGTTTGCCTTTATGCACCTACTAAAATGCTTGTATAGGGTTTCTGTGAACAATTCCATGTAGGCAGCAGTGTTCTCAGTGTTTATAGAGGCTTGAAATTTTGCCAGATTATCACTTAATAGTAGGAAGCTACCCTTAGAGTATTTCTTGAACATTCCAGTGATAGCCGGGGTTCCAGGTTTTATTTTTACTTCAAAGGAGACCGTTTTGTGGTCTGAAATTACCAGAGAAGACATTACACTATGGGGTGTGAAGCACTCTCCCATAGTAGTGAAGATCAGATCTAGTATGTTATTGCCCCTGGTCAGTGTATTGACAGTCTGGTCCAGGGAGTTTGTGTTTACAAAATCCAGAAATTATTGTGCCTGGACATTTGGTATCTTATACGAGTCCCAGTTAGTAGCTGGGTGATTAAAATCACCCATGAATATGGCATTGAGATGCATGGTGAGTGTTTCCAATAAGCTTGAATACATGTTATGGGATTCCTGGGACATATAGGGGGGCCTATAGCTTGCAAGGAGGTAGTATTGAATTGTGCCTATGGTGATTTGAACAGAAGCTCAAGTGCATCATCCTGTTTGACCCATCTTGAGGTATATTTATTTTTATGTAAATCGAGACACCTACACCTTTAATCCCTGTCTGTGTAGTAGCTGGTTTAAGTGTGTGGAAGGCATTATAGCCTTGCACTGCTACTGTGCTATCTGCAACTTTAAACCATGTCCCAGTGACTACACAGATGTCAGCATTCTCCAGGGTGAAGAGAGCTTGTAGGGAGTGGATTTTCTTGTTTAGACTCTTAGCATTGAGCAGGAACACCTTTAGATTTTCTTGGTTTTGATTTGCTATGTCAGAAGTACTTTCAATTTGGCATTGCCTAAAAAAGGCATTATGGGGTAGGACAATGTTTTAGCTAATATTTGAAAGCCTAGAGAGGAGAGTTGCTGACCATCTCTGGCAAAGCAGCGTGATCTGTTGACCATCTCCTTTCATGATGACAAATATTCACCCCCTTAGAATGACACCAGAATCTAAGGCAATTATTAAAGTCAGTCATTTTCTGTTCATATTGTGGCATCACCCTTGGAGAAGGTAAAATGCTGTTCAATGCTAGGCTCATACCTGGCTGGGACACATATTCTGAAAGCTCTGTGATGTTTCTTTTCATATAGCATAGTGAAGTAGGTCTCAGATAATTTACACCCACATGGACTATAACTGAGTCATACTGGTACTTGTGGTCCCATGACCTGAGTGCATGTGTAATGTGGTGGATCTTAGCCCCCGATAAGAAACTGACTGTGGCTTTCTCTTTATTCAGCAAAGTAAAGGGACATCAGTGTGTATCACAATGGGTGTCCAATGATCAGAGTGCTGGATTGTGTGGTGGCTTGCCTTATGCACTTAGCAGGAGAGGTACCATGAGATGTGGATGTTGTTTTGAAAAAGGGCATTTGGGGTTGCTGAGGGTATGTTATGTATACTTCATCTAGGAAGTATTTGGGGTTTAAGAAGATTACATTTAAGTGCCTCAGCATATTTGGCTGTACGTGTCTGTTTTGAACTGTGTGTGATGGGTGCAGTGTGTGTACTACTGACAACCTGATTGACATTAGGAGTGCTTTTATGTGAGAGCTTTCTCTCTAGTGAGATTGTATAAATACATCTCTCACATAACTTGTCAGTTTGTCCGAGAATTAGCTGATTACTTGTAAACATGAGGCAATTTCTGCACTGCCTCAGGATGCCCATATCCATCAATTTGGTAATGGAGATAGTGGAAAAGTTCTTATCCATTTTTTTATTGATTAGATGTTTGTTGCGAAAATATAAAGCAATGTCAGGAGTATGTGGTTTGCAACTTTATGGGCAGTGCTTGTCATTGCAAACTAATTGCCCTGTGTAGAACTTGGTATTAGTGAAATTTCAAGGGTGGTTTTACAGGAAAAATGTCAATTCAAGGTGATTGTATCTATACAGGGCATTGCCAAAGCACCTGAGGGGAAACTACTAAAGTAGACTCTGATGGTTTATGAAACATTTAGGGAGATATTTTGAGGTTAGGTTAAACAGTAGCTAATCAAGAAGTACTTACTGAAAGGAAAAAATTAGCTTTGACAAGAATGATGAAAAGATGGGGATACCTACTGCCTAGATACTTCTAGTTCTGGTCACAACACAGCTTTAAGCTGCTGGGATACAGTGCCTGTTTGCTTCTTCTCAAGGAAGAAGCAAAACAGTAGAACAAATCTCAAGATGAGACACAGACCACAGACTCTTTGATGATCAATAGTCTTGTCCCAGATAATGCAGGGGTCGGTAGGCTTGTTGTAGCCTTTCCTGGTAGATGCCTTGAATAGCGACCAGACCAATCAGAATGGTGCCCACACAGACAATCACTGTAGAATTAAAGATAGCCAGGAATAAATGCCCTCTGCTTCTTCTTTCAACAAGAGCAAGATACAAGCACAAATTCCAAGATGGCACCTATGAAGCAGTTATCAGGCTTTCTGGTGATCAGCAGTCTCCAGGAAATAATGCCCCAGAATCACTAATTCCCAGATGACTACTGAGTTTTAGAATGTGGGCTCTCCAATAATTGGTAGTCTTGGACAATATGTTGAAGATTTTAAAGTTAAGATGGAAAAAAATGGGTTAAAATCCTAAAAGTTGCATTGTGCAGTAAACAGATATGAAAGAGGAGATAACTAAACCTAAGGAAATTAAAGGGAGTGACACTAATTTTAAAAGAGCAAGATAAAGCGGAAGGGGTGAGTACTTAGAATTCTGGCTTTATGGAATACAGTGGGATGGCTAATACATTTAAATAACTGAAAGGGAGTGATTTCACAAAATTATAATTGTGTGCTCACTGACAATAGCCAAGGAAAGAGAAGGGAATATGCGGTCAAATTATTTATTTATTATTATTTTATTTATTTAAATTTGTTGACCAGGAGTGTCCGACTGGATGTAGGTCCATTTTCAGTGGAGGCCCGGGGAGAAAAGCTCCACAGTAAAATAAACAGACAGTAGTTACACTGGATTACATAGCGATTAACAATTTAACATAGCAATTACTTACAACTTATTTACAGATGAAGAACATAGTACATCAGTAGACAACTAGAATCTGTATCTGTGAAGTACATAACAGACATTAACAAATGTTACAATGAGAAGTTCCTGCTGTATAATAAGTAGTAGGCTTATGAGCATCTGAGCTTGCTATAATCAAGGTAGTTAGTGGAGTGGAAAGAAAGGTAGTGGTTGGATGCAGTGGATGATATTAGAGTGGGAGTTGCAAGGGCATAGCCAGCATGTTTTTAGGTGTGCTTCTAGTAAAGTATTGAAGGGGGTGCATGATGGTACGGAGGTAATTGTGGGTGGGAGTGAGTTCCATAATTTGGCTATGGCGCAAGAGAATAGTGTTTCACCAGCAGAGTTATTGGTTTTAGTGATCTGCAAGTGATTTTTGTTGCTGGATCTTAGTGGTCTGGTGTTGCAATAGGGTTGGAGTAGATTCTGGAGGGATGGGACATTTAGTGGATGGTTTACTAGTTTGTGGGTGAGTGAGAGTTGATACCACTGAAGGAGGTGAGGGAGTTCAAGCCAGCCCAGTTCAGCAAATGAGAGACAGTGGTGACTACAGTAGGATGCCCCTGTGGCGAATTTGGTGATTTTATTGTAGCAGGTCTCTAGCTTGTTTAGATCACATTGCCTTAGGTTGGTATATATTGGAGAGGCATAAAGTAGGGTGGAGATAAGGTGGGAATTTGCTATTGAAATCTTTGCTGCTTTGGTGAGAAATTGCTTATTTCTGTATAACGCTCCTATTTTTTTGTGGACTTTTTTTATGGTCATGGATATGTGAATGTCAAATTTTAGTTTATTGTCTATTTCCACTCCTAGCAATTTGATGTGTTCAGTTGGGTATATAGTGGTGTTGTCTTTTGCTGTGATGTTAAAGTGAGAGTTGTTTTGAGTATGTTTGGTGGGTTGGAAGATGAGTAGTTTAGTTTTGTTTGGGTTGAGTATTAACTGGGCATCGGATAACCATGTTTCAACAGAGGAAAAGGCTTCCTGTGTGACTTTTTGCAGTTTTGGTAGGGACTGGACTGAGCAGATGATGGTCGAGTCATCTGCGTATTGTATGAATGTGCCATGTTTGGTGGCAGAGGCTAGATTATTGGTGTAAACAGAGAAGAGTAGGGGTCCAAGGATGGATCCTTGGGGAACCCGTATGGAGACAGGTAGTTGGGGAGATATGTCATTCTGCCAAACAACAGATTGTTGGCGGTCAGACAGGTAACTCTGAAACCAGTTGGTGACTGATTGTGAGAAGGATAGGTTATTGAGGACAGAGATAAGTTGTTTGTGTGGGACCATGTCAAATGCTTTAGATAGGTCTAGGAAAGTAGCAGAGGAGAGATAGCCATTTTTTTTTATGCTGAAGGATAGTGTTAGTAAAGGAGAGTAAGGCAGTGGTGGTGCTATGGTTTGGTCGGAAACCATGCTGAGTACTGGAAAGGAGGTTGTTATTAAGGAGGTAGTCTGAGACCTGAGAGTGTATGCATCTCTCTAGTATTTTGGAGAGTGGAGAGAGAATAGCTATGGGGTGGTAACTGGTTAGTTCTGCGGAGGGTCCACCTTTGAGGAGGGGAATTATATGTGATACTTTCCACAGTGTGGGAACGTAACTTTCTGACAGAGATCGGTTAATCAAGATGGATACTGGGTAGGCCAGAGCATCATCTGAGATTTGTAGGTATTCACTTGGGAGGTTGTCTGCTGCTAATTTGGTGGGTTTAAGTTTAGTTAAGAGTTTTTTTATGTTGTAGGTAGGTACAGGAGAAAAAGAGAAGGCAGTGGGGAGATTACTAGTTGAAGGTGTGGGTTGGAGGGGAGGGGGGTTGTGTTGTTTAGCTAGTGATAGTATGGTTTGGGTGAAGTGTGTGTTGAATGAGGTAGCAATATTTTCTGAGGAGTGAGGGATGTTGGGAGGAGGGGTACTGACTTTACCTGGGTGGAGGATGGAGTTTATGGAGGACCAGAATTGTTTGGGGCTGTGTTGTGAGGAGTCTAGGGCAGACTGGTAGTATTGGAATTTGTCCTGTTTTATTAGCTTTTTGACTGTATTGCGTAGTTCTAGGAATTTCTGTCTAGCTGGGGGGGTTTGGTTTTGCGTCAGTGCTCCCAGGCTTTATCCCTGTTTTTCATTTCTGACTTAGTGGTTTTCTGTAGCCATGGGGAGGGTTGGGCTTTGGTTCTGGAAAATCTTATGGGGGCATGGTAATTAAGGATGTTCAGGAAGGTAGTATTAAAAAATTCAACTGCGTCATCTAGACTGAGGTATTTTAGAGGAAGCCAGTTACATTCTTTGAGGGATGAGATGAATGTGAGTGGGTTAAAGTTTAGTTTTTTACGTATTTGATGGTAGATGACAGGTTTAGCTTGGTAAAGGTATTTTTTGAGTAGGAATGTTGGGGAGTGTTCACTGAGGCTATCTGATAAGCAGCCTGTTATATATATGACTGGGGGCTCTTACTGACTAGTATCCAATCCAGGGTAGTGTGCTTGCTGGAGTTTTTATTTATCCTGGTTGGTGACTGGACTAGTTGGGTGAAGCCATGAAGGTGTACATGATGGGTTGGATTGTTGCCAGAACAGGATTGCCAGTCAATATTGAAATCACCTAAGATGATAGTTTCTTGGGGGAGATGGGAAATTAACATAAAGGGAGGGCAACTAGAGAGATATTTGAGTTTAAAAACACAACAGCATCAGGGTGAGAGTGTGGGAAAATTTAATTTCTGTGTGACTGACAAGAGACTCAGCTCTGTTTTTTTTTTTCCCAATTTAAATATGCAATTGAAAGCAGAATACAAGTAAAACATTGTTTAAGGAAAATGCACCACAAATACAATATACAAACTAGAAGAGGGAAATGAAGCAATCCAAAGTACAAGAAAGCAAAAATAAATTAATCTTTACCTCACAGCAGTCTATAAGCAAAAATAAATTAACCTTTCCCTCACAGCAGTCTATGGCAGTCACTGTGTGAGCTTTTCCAGTATAACCTTGAAATGTTTTATTTTACCCCTTAAATAGAAGGTTAAGTTCCTAGCTCCACTCACACTTCACAGGTAATTAACCTTAACTGACCTATTCTAATTTCCGTGTGACTCACAAAAAACAGAACTATAGTCTCTTTCCAAGTTTAAATTTGCAATTGAAAGCAGAATGCCAGTAAAACACAGACTAAAGAAAATACAAAATAAAATAAGGTGAAGCAATACAAATTACAGGAAAGCAAAAACAAACTTACCTTCCCCTCACTGCAGTCTATGGCATAGTCTGAGTGAGCTTTTCCAGTAGATCTTATATAAATATCAACATGTATAAAAATTAGTTTTACATAGAATATAGTCCATCAATAAATGCACCATATCTTAAGAAAAAGTAGACTCTTGTGAGATATATATATATATGTGTGTGTGTGTGTGTGTGTCTATCTATCGATATATGTATATATATATATATATATATATATATGTGTGTGTGTGTGTGTGTGTGTGTGTACGTATATATATATAGATTATATATATATATATATATATATAATATATATATATATATATATATATATATATATATATATATATATATATATATACACACACACACATATATGTGTGTGTGTGTATATTTATATGTAATGCAGCTCTGTGGTTTCTATTTATCTTATATTTTTATGCAAATGTGAAATTTTGTTTTAATGTTTGTAGTGAAGAACACAAACAAAAACTTAGTTCCATCAAAAAGAAACAGAAGTGAGTTGTCCAGGTTAGTTACAATTCAGTTCTGTCTTTAAAGTCTCTCAAATACCTACAGCAGTCCATACATTTTTATTTTAAAATTTTATTTTCCCCTCTAAAGCTGATAGAATAGCACAAAGCTTAATTCCTCTTCATTCCCTGGTAGTATACAGTATTCACCCTTGGTCCCTGAAGTGTCATCCCAGGTTTTTTTGACAAGTTTGACTCAAGCAGGGGTGACAGCTGCTTACTTTTAAATGGTTATATCTTACTTTTTCACAGCAGTATTCAGGCTGAGAGTGACACATCTGTGCCTGCTATTCTTCTGTTTTCTACAAATAGTATATACAAAGCATGGCTGAGCATTACAATCTTTTATTGCTGTAATACATAGTATGTGAGCACTCTTACACAAAAGAAAGTCACTATGCCAAAATGTCCCCATTCCCAGCATAGAACCCCTGATTCTCTCCTAACTGGGTTGAGTTATCAGACCAAGATAATCCAGCTACATGTGTGTGCTTTCTTTTTGCCTGGATGAAGCTGCATACTTCTAAGCAATATTCTAGTAAACCCATGCCCACTTAATAGCGAGGCTTTCTTACTGTATGACATATTAAGAAGTTAGTGCCCAGTTAATAGTGAGGCATTCTCAGTCCATGACATCCTACAAAATGACTGCCCACTTAATAGTGACAAATTGTAACTGTATGATATCCTAGGAAATTAGTATCCACTTAATAGTGAGGCATTCTCATTGTATGACATCCTTGGAAATAAATTTCCATTAACAGTGACAAATTGCCACTGTATCATATCCTAGGAAGTTATTGTCCACTTTATTGTGAAGTATTCTCACTGTATAATATCTTACAAAGTTAGTGTCCACTTACTAGTGAGGCATTCTCACGGTATGACATCTTCTAAAGTTGGTGACTACTAAATAGTGACAAATTGTCACTGTATATCATATGAACTTAGTACCCACTTAATAGTACATCATTCATCCTGTATGATATCCCAGTAAGTAAGCACCCACTTAATAATGAAGCATTCAAACTGCATGATATCCTAGGATGTTAGTTGCCACTTAATAGTTGAGGCATTCTCACTTAATGACATCCTAGAAAGTTAGTGTCCACTTAATAGTGAGGCCTTCTCACTGTATGATGTCCTAGATAGTTCCCACTTACTAGTGAGGCATTCTCACTGTATGATATCCAAGGAAGTTAGTGCACACTTAATAGTGATACATTCTCACTGTATGACTTCCTAGGACTTTAGTTCCCACTTAATAGTAAGGCAGTCTCACTGTATAGCAGAGTACCTTGTTTTAGCTTTATTCATGTTCCTGCTTAGGTAACAGACTGGGTGATCTGCACCATCTACTTCCTGGGATAATACAGCTCCTAACTTAGCCTCAGACGCATTGGTATATGCAAGAAAGAGCTTATTGAAATATGAAGCAATTAGAACTGGTTCTGAAGACAATATTTTTTTAGCTGGTTAAAAGCATCATCTGCTACGACATTTTGTCTTATCTGTTTGGGGGTCTTTCCTTTAGAAAGGTCTGTCAGTGTAAAGGCTATGGTAACAAAACTAGGCATTTTAGTAGCCTGCTAGGCCTAAAATGCTTTCATTTATTGTTTGATATGGGATATTTGGTTGTTCTTGACAGCTTCTGTTTTGTGTGGTTGATGTCTAATCAACAATCTCCCATTTGCATAGCCAAAGCACCGGGTTTGTGTCATACAAAGCTTACTTTTGTCAGCATTAACTGTAAGTCTTGCCTGTCTTAAAGAGACCATTGCAAGTTGCACTTTGGTAAAATTTTATTCTCAATATTCTAAATAAATTACTACATTACCAGGGTATGCAGTTGAGTGCCTTGCCTGAGGTTTCAGAACACTATCCATGAGTCTTGTAAAGGTATCAGGAGTTCTGTGAAGTCTAAAGTGTGAGACAATAGAAAAAGACTTTTGGGAGTGTAGAATGCTGTCTTCTCATTGACTGTAGGGAGAAGAACAGTCTACCACTATATCAACTCTAGTGTGGTCAAATACCTTGCTTTGTCTAGCCTCTCAGTGGCATTACCCACTCTGGACATTGGATAAGTGTCAAATCTTGACACTTCATTCAGTTTCTGTAAATTATTACAAAATTGAACTGAACAGCTTATTAACCAACATGATTGGACTCTTCCATTCACTTTAGAGTTGTTCAATTACTCATATATAAACTGCTTTTCTTTGGTACCTTATACTTTTTAGGTTTGTCCTCTCTACGTTTGCAAATACAATATGATGCATTAACTTACTTCTACCAGGTTGCTCAGAAAATAACAAAAAACTATGTTTCAAGGTAGAAAAAATATTTTATTTCTTGTTTTTGAACTGTAGATGAGGTTTAGTCAATTTGAACAGTAGGGATAGAATTCCTGACACCATACATCTAGTACCTACATTTGCTCTGAGGCTCACTACAGAAGCTTCAGCTTCCTTTTATGACTTTAATACTCTTATGTGATATAACTGCTCTTGTCTTCTCTTTCCAATTTGCTTTATTTTGTGCTTTACATCATTGTGTCCTTTGTATCTTTTCCTAAACTACTGGCATAACAATTTTTAACTTATTTTGCAAGTTTGTGAAGTGTGCTATTAAACTTTTAAATGGTGTTTTCTCTTCCTCCAAAGTCTCCTTTGCTATGTTTAACCAGCCTTGGGGATGTCTCCCATACAATAACAAATTCTGCTAAGCCTGGGACACCTCTTTTACAGCAGACCTCTGGAGGGGATAACTGATCCCAGTTATTGCCATTCTGGTCTATGGTTTCTTTAGTATAGACAGAGTTTTATTAAAATCTTCCACTAAACCATCAGTTTGAGGGTGGTACACTGAAGATTTTAACTGTCTTACTTTAAAACACTGGAAAAACTTGTGCATGACCCTGGAAACAAATTAAGTTCCTTTGTCCATGAGTATTTGTTTTGAGTATGTCTACTCTGGAGCAAAGTAAATTGCAAACCAGCTGTTCGACTATTGACTTAGCAACGGATTTTTGCAAGGGTGCTGCTTCAGGAAACTTAGTAGTGTAGACAGTAATGATTAGTAACCATTATTTGATTTTGCCAATAGACCTACAAAATCCATTGTTATCTGCCTAAATGGGACTTTAATGATAAGCACTGGCATCAGCAGGCTTCTGAATTTAGGATATGGATCAGTGTTTGGACATTGTGGGGCAACTGCACAGAAGTGCTTAATTTGCTTATTCATATCAGGTCTATAAATCATAACAAAACTTCTAGATTTGTTTTTGTCCATCCTTAAGTGTCCTCCATTATATAACTACGTGCCAGTTTCATCACAAATATTCTAAAAGAGTTTGGAACCAACAGTCGGTGTAATAGTTCTTTATGTTTGTTCACCTTCTACAGGAGTCATTATTCAGCTCAAAATATAGGTATGGGATGAGGTCAACTTGTTCATCTCTTTTCCCTTTTATTCTGGCTATATTTTCTCCAGCCCAGCTTAATGTATCATCTTCTCAATGTGCTTGCTTAACATGTTCATTACTTATGTGCAAATCATCCGAGTCATGAACACTTTTATCAGTACATTGACATAAAAAGGGATATAGACTCTTCACCTATGAATACATGTATAAGTGCTTCTTTTTCTCCTATGTTCCTCTATAAAAGGCAGCTCATGCTAATGACTTTAATTGTTTGTTTTTGTTTTTACAACTTCTTTACTTTTACTTCAGTAACGTCATGTTACCTGATAATGTGAGTCCATTTCTGACTAGCTATCTGGTTTGACTTTACAGAGGAAATCTAGAACTTTGATTACTTTCATTTTCTTCTCTTAATGAGTTTATAACTGACCTCCCCCTCTGTCTCTACACAGACATCATTCACTATTTTAATGTTTGGAATCTTCTGTAAGGCTCCATATCATGCATTATGATATTCTGTCTTTCAGTTTCTGCACTCACTTCTTCCATTAGCTTAACAACTGGAGTTTTCTGTTAAGACTCATCAAATGGCTCCTGATAACACATAGGTTCTTCTGACCTTTCCAGGCCAAGATGGACTTTTCTTCCTTTTTAAATGTCTATATTCATCCCGTTTTCTTCATCAGGACTGTGTATTTTTAATAGTGTGTCATGCTACTGTTGTCTGCTCACCATTTTTACTAAGGTTTTATTTAGGAGTGTGTGTTTATTTCTGTAGGGCCCTGAACTACGGGTAGTCTTAACCTATTACAGTAACATGTGTTAAGTTAGTTACTATTGCTGCATAATGTAGTACTTTACCCAACACAGTTTGAATTTATACATGTTATAAGATAATCCTTTGTGACCCCATGAGCACCTACTATGTTTATCTTTTTCGTGTCATGTCACTCAGCTAGAAAGGCCCCAAAGATTTCTAACCAAGATAATTTTAGGCTGTTAAATCTTTCAATTACCCCAATAGATTAACACGACTCTGCATATACTCTGTAGCCTTCAGGTTGCTGCAAGTTGACCTGTGTCTTGTTTTTTGAGACATGAAATACCTAATCTTATTTTACCTCCTATTTCTTCACAAAACCAGTGGCTCTACAAACACTTGCATTCAGGACTTAAATCTACACCAATAAACAAAGAAATCTCACTTGAAAAATGCGTTCCTAACTCAATGTAATCCTAACTTACGGAATATGTTACTACAAGTCAAACAAATTACTACTTTGAGTACCCTTAACTCATTCCCTCCAGTGCAGCTTTTTTTTTTTCAAAACAGTTTTATTAGAATTAAAATTGAAAAATAAATAAGTACATTAAAAATTAACAATTTTCAAATAGATAGTCAAATAATGATACAACAAACATAAATAAACTATATACAAAGACATTCTCAACAATTATAAATTGATTAAATAATTACTTTTGTAATAAATTGTAGACTTTTTTCCATATATTGCATTTAACAGTATTCCGATGAGATCTTGATTGGATAGTTAAATATTCCAAATTACAGACTTCCAGAAGTAAAGTTTTGAATTCTTGTATCGATGGAGTAGTACTGGATTTCTAGTTTATTGTGGTTATTTTTCTGGTAACTGATAATATAGTCCAGACCAAAGATTGATTAGCTTTGCTTATACAATTAGGTATTAGAGTATTGAAAATAACAAGTGACTTGGTGAGAGTAAAATTATCTGTGAAAATAGCTTGTAAAAAGGAATTAACATTTTTCCAAAATTCATTTAAGTTTATACAATCATATACCATGTGAGCCCATTCTGCATTTACTTCTTTATTACATCTCCAACAGTTGACATTACTTTTGTTGAATTTGCTAAGAGAGAACGGGGTAATAAAAGATCTGTGTAAATATCTCCAAGTGAAAAGTTTCCATTTCAATGATGAGGTGGTAAGACTAGCTGATTATATTATGTTTATTTTATCATTTTCTGTAGGAGAAAGATTATTAACTAAAGTAAAGTAGTTCCAATTGGTATCTGAAACAGCTTCCAAGTCAAGTTTAATTAGTTTATATATGTGATATAAAATGTTTTTGGTAGGAGATTTATGTTGTATAGATAAAATCATATATTGAATAATCTTAGGTATTGAGTTCTTGGTTGTAAAAGACATATTATCGAATTTGTTTAAAATATATTTCCTTGTTTCATGTAAGTCCAACCATGAAAGTGAGTCATATTCATATTCATTTTTAAGTATGTTAATAGATTTTAAGTCATTGTTTGACATCATGTGAAACCAAAATATACATTTTTTCTTTAAATGATCACATTTTTGTATAAACAGAAGAAAATATAACACTGTGTGTTTAGGCTATCGGAAATAAAAATAACCAATCCTTAAAATTATTAAATTTAAACATTAAATTTCTGAACAATTTCAATAAGAGAGTTATATAATTTGATTTAAAATTCTGAGTATTATTAAAAGTAATGTATTCTTTTAAAACCCATATGAAAGTATTATTTAATAAGACAATTTTCTGGGATCTGTTGTTATTTAACAAACTAAAATTTTTAGAATTTTTTTCCATTTGGCTGAATATTGTGAATCTATAAGGCGAGAAATAGTTTTAACCATTGATAAGATTGCATAAATTTCTAAGTTCGGAATAGCTATACCTCCAATATTCCAATTTTTCATATGAGTGGACAAAGCTATTCTGGGTTTGGTCGGGTACCATAAAAATTTATGCATCACAGAATTGAATTTTTTAATAATATAAGTAGGAGGGGGTAAGGAAATTGATTGAATAATATACAAAATTTTGGGTAGAAAGATCATCTTAATTATTAAAAGTTTTTCATCCATTGAGAATGGGATCTTATTCCATTTTTGAGTAAGGTTTTCTATTACCTTTGGACTTTTGTTATAGTTTACTTGAATAATATCTTTAATATTTTAGTAATTACAATACCCAAATAACATATTTCTTCCAATTGTGTTATGCATTTTTTATAATCATCCTGTAGATCAAGTTTCTTAGGGCCAATTATTAGTATTTGTGTTTTGTTACTATTAAAGTGTAACCCTGATTTTTTTTTGAAAATGCTCCATAGCTGAGAATAATGCTCTGATGTTGGATCTTTCAGCTTTTCCCGGTTAGGGGTCACCACAGCGGAACTCCAGTCCGCTAATGATTGGCAGTTGATTTTTACATACCGAGTTGCCAGCCCTGACGCACAACCTTCAATGAAGGAATGCCCATTCACGCATGTCTCCACGTAGAAGACACTCTAGCTGAGAGTCGAACCGAACAGCATCTTACTGTGAGGCGACAATGCTACCGCAGCACCACCACCGCGGATTAGAATAATGCTCTGATTTTATTTGTTATTTCCTTCTAATGTGATTAGAATATCATAAGCAAACATTTGTATTTTGGAGGATTCATTTGAGGTTATCTTGTATCCTTCAATTTTCACATTATTTCTTATCAAGTTGGCCCATGGCTCCATAATTAATGTAAATAATAAGGGAGATAATGGACAACCTTGTTTGGTGCCTTTAATAATAGGGATATTTTGAGAAATATTTGTACCTATTTTAATTTATCCTTGGTTACCTTGATATAATTGAGTTATTAAATTAATAAAATTATTCGAAAAGTTTAATCTTTCTAATAAAAAAAATAAGTAGTCCCAATTAACTGAATCGAACACACAGTTTATATCTAAGCTGATTAATTAGATTTTTATTTAAAAGTTTAACTGATTCTATTAAAGATATGGTTATTTTAATATTATCATAAGAATTTCTCTTTATAATGAAACCAGTTTGATTATCTTCTACTAGGGATGGTAAAAAGATTTTAAGTCTATCGGCAAATATTGACAAAAACATTTTATGGTCAATATTTAACAGAGAAATTGGTCTATATGATGAGCAATGAATGGGATCTTTACTGGATTTCAGGATGGGGGTGATAAAAGTGTACTTCCATGAGGGTGGTATTATATTTCCATTATGGGCAATACTGAATACTCTATGTAATAATTCTAGGGAATTCGAAGGCAAGATCTTATAGATTTCCGGGATAATGCTGTCATTTCCTGGTGCTTTATTTAATTTTAATTTAGCAATTTGTGTTTCAAGTTCTTTAAAGGTAATGGGTTTATCTATAATATTAGTTTGTTCATTTGAAAGTCTATTATGAATGTATTTATTAATAAAGGATTTGATTTTTTCATTAGAATCAATTGTCTTGGCATGCTGATTTATATTAATGAAAAATTGTCTAAATTCAGTCAATATATTTTGTATATCTGAGACCATCCTTTTTTTTCCTTAGGTGAATATATTTCATTTATATGATTACATTTGGATAGTCTTTTAATTTTGTTAGCTAACATGTTTAGTGATCGTGGATTAGTGGAAAATTGTATTAATTTAAATGTGTCTATAGCAATCATGGTTTTATGGTTTAATATCTCTAATTACTTATTGTTTAGTAAGTTTATTTCTTTCCTTTTTCACTGATATCAATCTCTCTCTCTCTCTCTCTCTCTCTTGATTCTGTTTTAAGATGTCTAATTTATTTTGTATGTCAAGTAGTTGTTCATGCCAACTTTTCTTTTTTTTATAAAACCAATTGAAAATTCTTCCATAGAGATAAGCCTTAAGGGCATCCCATATATAGATTTCACTGGTTTCATTAGTACTATTAGAGTCTATAAAGTTCTGAGTTTCTAAATCAATACATTCTTTAAATTCCTTTAATTTTGTAATATAAACAGGTATTCTGCTTATTTGGGTATTGCAATTATAGTTAACTATAATTTCAAATAGAATGGGATTATGATCTGATAATGGACATGTAATTACTTTAGTATCAATTAAGGAATCTGTTAAATTATTAGAGAAAAAGACTATCAATCCTAGAAAATGTATTATGTATGTGGGAAAAAAGGTTTATAATTAGGAACTAGGATTAGCAAAATTACTTATATCTTTCAGTAGATATATATCTGAGAATTCCTTTAATTTTTGGTTGATGGTGAGATACTTCTTTTGTTTGTGTGAGGTTGAATCTTTGGTATCAAGAAGACAGTTAAAATCTCCTACTAGTATTATGTTTCCTTTAGATAGCTGTATAATAAGGTCTATGTGCTGTTTCACAGTGTTGGTTCCTATTCCTGGGATCCAATATATATTTACTAAAGTAAAAACCTTCTTATTTAATTCAATTGAAACAAGACAAAACATTCCTTTATCATCTCTAAATGTGTCAATTATTTTTGGGCTTGGTAAAGAATTGTTTCATAAAATTGCTACTTCTCTTTTTTTTGTGTGTTCTGAACTTACTAGTACTTTGTATGATTTATTATTTAGTCTGACTATATCCTCATTTATTAAATGCGTTTCTTGTAGAAATATTAATTGAGATTTATGTAGTTTGATGAATTTAAATAAGTTTCCCCTCTTTCTAGGATTGTTTAGATCATTAATGTTTAAAGACAGTACAGTTTTTTTGAGTGCGTACCTTTAACTCCCAGTGGGTGTGGCTTAAGATTTACAAAATGAAGTTATTATCTTACAGTTCTAACTAATACTCACTGACAGAGGTCAAACAGCAATACAATTGTGTTTGCCATTATGTATGCTTCAAGATAATATATTCTGATACCTTGGATGGAGCATGGGTTTGGAATTATTCCAAATATGAAAAAGCAATATTTGATGTCTAGAGGCGCAGTAGGAGGTAACTACAAAAATGCTTGGAGGCACACTCTGCTGTAATGAATTAAGGATATCCTTGATGGCTGGATGGGTAGGCACAAATTTGCACCATGATTATCATGTACAGCTCTGCTCAATTTGAGAGGTGAGTACCACTAAATGCTTGAAAAGGATGGTGAGAACTTTTAAAGTGTATATGGCTAGGCATCATCAACCCAGGCTGTATCTGTAATTGGTCATTGTTTGATCCATTTTCTAACCTGGTAAACAAATTTAAACAAATATATATATATATATATATATATATATATATATATATATATATACATTACAACCCCATAACAGCTTGCCTGGTTTGTTGCTATGTTCCTATATCATTTGTTTTATGTCTACAATAATTTTACATTATGTTTGAAAAAAGGGTAATAGTTCAATTAGACAGCAAAACTTACATTTTCTCTCTCCCTTTCTCTGTTTTAGGTGTGGTAACACAGACAGAGCAGTAGTTCTCTCTCTTTGCAGTTGAGGAAATTAAAACACACTGTGTTTCGCTTTCAGGCAGTGATGTAGGCGCAAAAAGTAGCATAATTTTGTAATTATATTCACCAAATTTATATTACTGCAATCACCTATGTAGAATATCTAATGTACAAGGAACTTGGTTTATGGCTTAAAAGTAGTTTATTATCATTGCAAGTATATCAAATCAAAACTATTTCCAACAAAAAGAAAACAGAAATATGCTAGTCAGGTCACTTACTGTTCTGTTCAATTTTTAAAGTCTCTTAGACTCTCTGAAGTCCATGTGGTTCATTGTCTTCTCTTGCTGCAGCTCAGAATAACCTACTTATAACCTCCAGGCAGATCTACAACTTTGATGTCTTGTAAATCCACTGACAAACTCTTGGCAAATCAACATATACACTCTTGGTTCTCCACATATGATCATAGGAGGTTACTAGACTATCGACCCGGAGGTAATTTCAAACATAGCTGTTTCATCCCAATACATCCCAGATACTCTAGACAATACCTGGGATTGTATTTAGTAATGACTGCCCATGTTCAGGAGGGTTGTGGGTGCTATCCCCGGTAATAATTTACAGTGCCCTATCCACTCGTCCAGGTTCCTTTTGAACAGTGACATAGATGTGCTTTGCCTCACATGAATTGGCAGCCTATTCCAAAGATGTGGTAGTCGCTGGGAGACAAATCTGTCCCTCCAGCATGTCCTATTCAAGTCGCAGACCATGTTTAGGTCCCTGAAACGGGTAGCTCTGGTCCCATTTGATTTATGGATGTGCAGCAAATTCATTAGGTTTGGAGCAGAGATTGCTCTGTAAGCCAGGCATAAGTCTCCCCTAAGAAGTCTAAATTATACTGAGTATAATGACAGAGACTTTAGTCAGTCTGTGTAAGACATGTGCTGGAGTCCCTTGATCTTCTTAGTTAGGAACCTATGAGGTCCCCCAATTGCTGCAGGTGCTTTGTATGGTACATGCCGAAAGGGGTGTTATACTCAATTCTGGGCCTGATTAGTGATGGTATAGAGGGGTTATAACCTCCTTTGCTCTAGAGGTGATGCCTTTGCTAATAAAGTGTGCTATGTAGAATGCCTTCCTTGCTATAGCTGACACATGGTGGTCAAAGTTAAGGTCGCAGTCTACTTGTGATCCCAGATTTCTCACCACTTCATAGGTACATAGGGCATTGTTTATTTATTTTTTATTTATTTAACATTTGTTTCCTTGGGAAGTCTGACTAGGCTAGTTGCCCATTTTCAGTGGAGGCCCGGGGAGAAAATCTCCACATAACAAACACATGGTATAACAGCACAAAGTTTTACAGATCAGAAGTATTTTACAGATCATAAAAAAAAGCATACCACGCAATTGACTTACTATTCACTAATGCACTGTTGTTAATTTGATAGTGTAAAGGGACATTGATTTTTATGGAAGGGAATGATGATGCAGTTCTTTGCATTCAGTTTGAGAACGTGACTAAGGTACCAGTCGTTGGTCTCGGGGAGACCCTTTTGAAGTATACTGACATCATTTGGGGATTCAATAACTGCACTCAGTTTGCAGTTGTCTGCAGACTTGGTCAGCCACAACTCTATAGTTTTGGCCTGAACTACTGAAAAGTAAATACCAAACAGTAGTGGGCCCAGCACTAACCTTGTGGCACCCCGCTGTTGACAGGTATGCTGGTTGATGTGGAGTCACCCAGTTTTTGGTACTTCACAGGTAAATCCTCAGCTTCTTCTGTTTAAGGTATCCTCATGAGTCTCCACTCTTGGTCTTGCAAATCCTTCTTCAACAGAGACAAATGCTTCCACCTTCTTAGTCTACAAGCCTTCCTTTAAACAGCTCCTCAGTAGGTGCTTTATATTTGACTAGCAGTTATAAGATTTCATTGTTGAATATTACCTAGTATATACAACGCATGGTTGTTTGTTACAAGCTTTTACTACAACAAAACATAATACGTGAGTACTTTCACACAAGTGAAACAGTCACTATGCACAATATATATGCTGAGTAGTACACATGTTTACTGCTATAATGTATAATACATGAGCACTTTTGCACAAGTAAAATAATCAATATGCCACAATAAAATTGCATTCATGTGGTTCACAGATTTTGGGCAACAGAACTTACATTCCTGCAAATGAATGTAATTTTCATTGTTAGTTAAGCAAAGCACAATTTAACCCTTTGTAGCTTATGAAGCTGTCATCATTACTTCCAATAAAATTCAGATTACACTTGTGGCTTATGAAGCCAACATCATTACTTTCAATAAAATTCAAAGGGATTAAAATACATGTTATCAATAAAATCCTCTTGAACATGAAAACTTAATCACATGCTACAACATACTATTAACCAAAAGGTATGATGGATATGAAATAATGTTTAAAATGCCAACATTGACTGCATGCAGATTTCAACCAAACTGCACCCACTTGTGTGTGCTGTCAGTCTTTTAAAAATATCTTGTGATGATGATGTGAAGTATTGCCAGCTATGCCAGCAGAAGTAAGACACTGGATGTGTAATATATGCCAGCACAGCTAGCTGGAATTTTGTAAAGAATTATATGTCATTTGTATAGCAACCTGATTTGTACACATGCTTGTGTTGAAAAATATATTTGTAAAGCTGCTTGTATTAAAAATGTACCAACAGTGTGCCCTGCTGGACAGAAATAGAAATATACATGTATTATTGTAACTGTTTAAATGTATGCTTTTTAACAGAGGATACTGAAAGAGAAGAAGTTAATTTCCATCCACCTAACTTTAAAATAGTTTGCAATTAAATTACATGGCTTAGGCCATAAAGATTGTATCTTTTAGTTCTCAATGCAACCAGAAACAAAAACTCTGTACTGGGAAGTTTTTTGCATTGTATTTTGGGTAAACTAATTGCTACTCTGGAAAGCTGGAGGTTTGAAATTGTTTTATGACTTCCAGGAGCTGCAGCAGATCTTAGCAAGGCTCTGTGTGTGCGTGTGTGTGTGTGTGTGTGTGTGTGTGTGTGTGTGTGTGTGTGTGTTTTATTGACACATATGTACTAAATCCTGACAGCTTCTAGCCAAGGGGGGTAGCATGCGAACCAGAAGTCAGATGACCGGATGTATGTTATGTCATTCTGTAATCCATCACTAAAAATTATATTTTAATACTAGGTGAGACTGATGCCTCATGGCATTCTTTTTTTGCAACCTGACATAGAAGAACCCCTCACCTACTTCATCTTGCCTTGCTCTGGTAAGTGACCAGGGAATAGTAATTCTTTGGATCAGTCAGGAAAATATAATGGGATTAGTTATGTAATGTTTTCTATATCTGTGTGAATCTATGCATCTATGTTATTTTAATATTTCCTGTGAATGAAACGTTGGTGTTTACTTTAACTAGATATTTAGTATTTCCATATTTTTTTTCTTATTTATTACTAAACATCTTTAAACTTTTTCATTGTGGTTGGTCTTTTAGATAATATTTTAATCTCTGAGACTGTTTGCGTCTTTCGGCTTTAGGGGTAGCCACAGCGGAACTCCGGTCCGCTAATGATTGGCAGTAGATTTTTACATGCTGGCTTGCCAGGCCTAATGCACAACCTTCAATGAAGGAATGCCCATTCACGCATGTCTCCACAGAGAAGACGCTCTAACTGAGAATCGAACGGGCAACGTCTAACTGTGAGGCGACAACGTTACCGCAGCACCACCACCGCAGCCCTCTCTGAGACTACTTATATTTATTTGGTGACAGCATTGGCCGCTCATGAAAAGCATTGTTGTTGGTCAAACTACCATTTCTATTAATATTAATTTCACTCAGTATAATTGAGTACCCTTAGAGTAGCTGTCTTTGGAGTGTCTGGTGGTGGTGTAACTACATTATAGTCTGGGCAGAAGGGAGCATAGCTAGTAAATGTGTGCCAGCCTTTCCCAGGTGGGTGCGTGTGTGTGTGTGTGTGTGTGTGTGTGTGTGTGTGTGTGTGTGTGTGTGTGTTTAAATCAAATCTGAAAGAGTGTGTGTGTGTGTGTGTGTGTGTGTGTGTGTGTGTGTGTGTGTGTGTGTGTGTGTGTGTGTGTGTGTGTCAGCTGTTTGGAGAAGGGGTACGAAGCACAGGTTTCACAGAGAGGGTGTTGGAGTACTTAGTTTGGACACTTGGCTGAGGTCTCAGCTCTATACCTGTGCTAGTGGGGAGTCTTATTGGGGACCTGGAGGTAGATATTTAAAAAAATCCAGACCCCAGACTGAGTATGTTCCCTGTGTGCTCTTAAGGGAAATTGTGCTTGATGAAGAGAGCTGCATCTGGAAATACTGTGTGTATCCATTTTTATTCCAAGTAAACATCCCTCTCCAGTATCAGTGGTGAGGATTCAGGCTCCTTGATTACTGGCCCAGGGAGGGAACATCACATATGTGCTTCTAATAAATATCTAATGATATAAACATTCACAGAAATGTATTCATATCTTCAGACTTTAAATAATGCAAAATCCACTTATTCCTTTATTCCCATTGTTAACTCTGGTACAATTAAAATAAATGGTGAGTAATAACTATGAAATAATATGCTCAGTTTTGATAAGAAAATGCTCAGAATTTAACAGTTACAAGTTAATTTTAATAACTTCATACTTTCTATTAGTGTGCACACTGTTAAATATAAACATAGCAGGTCTTTTGTAAAATTCTGCATATTAAATTTGATTTGGTGGTGTACTTTTACTGTACATATTAGGTGCAAAATATTTTACATGAAAGTATGGTAGTTGTTTAATGCTAAACTAGGCAGGCAGAATGCAAATCAGTTTGTTATAACACAAAGTATATCAGAGCCACAGGCAAAGCTTCAACTTTAAACGTACATGTCATGTAAAAAAGGGGGGAAAAGGCAAATGCTTCAGTGTGTATTATGAGTTATGGTTCCCATTTGATAGGCTTTAATGGAAAAGGTCAGCCAGACTCTGTTACAACTTGCTGTGAGGAAAAGATTAATTTGTTTTTGCTTTCTTGTATTTTGTATTGCTTCATTGCCATCTTCTATTTTGTATATTATGATATATTTTCTTTACACTGTGTTTTTCTTGTATTCTGCTTCTAATGACATATTTACACTAGGAAATGACCACAGATGTGTCTCTTGTCAGCTGCATAGAAATTAGAACAGGGCAATTAAGGTTAATTACATTTGAAGTGAGGGTGGAGCTAGGGACTAAACCTTCTATTTAATGAATAAAATAAAACATTCATGGCTTTACTGGAAAAGCTCACACAGACTCTGCCACAGCTTGCTGTGAGGGAAATGTTTGTTTTTGCTTTCTTGTATTTTGTATTGCTTCATTGCCTTTTTCTATTTTGTATATTGTGATTTTATTTTCATTACACTGTGTTCAACTTGTATTTTGCTTTTAATTGCACATATAAACTAGGAAAGACACCACAACTGTGTCTGTTGTGAGTCACACAGAAATTAAATGTTTCTCTAGCCTCCCACCCTGCTGCCGTTGTGTTTTTAAACTCAGCTGTCTTTCTAGTTCCTGTTCCTTGTGTTAATTTCACCACATGTCTCCTTCCCTCTCCTCTTTCATTGGCTGGTGTGAGTAGGCACAAAATTATCATTTTATGAAATCACTCCCCTTCAACTATTTAAATTTATTTACCATCCCACTGTATTCCATAGAACCAGAATACAAAGTACCCACACCTTCCATTCTATCTTGCTCATTTAAAATTAGTGGCTGTCCACTTAGATTGCTAAAGCTTAAGTTACCCCTCTTTCATATCTAATTGCTTAGTGCACACGACAGGTCTTAGGATATTAACCCACTTTCCATCTTACCTTTAAAATCTGTAACACCTACTGCAAAACCACCAGTTATTGGAGAGCCTACATATTGCCTGTTACTAGTCATCTAGGGATTAGTACTTCTGTTTTGCTCCTGGTGAAAGGAGGAGCATAGGGACATTATTTCCTGCAGACTGCTGATCACTGGAAAGCCTAATAACTGTTTCATGGGTGCCAGCTTGGAATTTGTGCTTGTATTTTGCTCCTGTTGTGAGAAGAAGCAGAGTGCATTGATTCCTGATTGTTTCTGGTTTGGGCAGTGAGTGTCTGTGCTTGACCTTCCTGAATGGTCTGGTTGCTATTCATGGCATCTGCCAGGAAAGGCTACAACAAACCTACAGACCTTTGCATCATCTGGGACAAGACTGCTGTGGCCTGCTTCTCATCTTGGGACTGGTGCTACTGTTTTGCTTCTGGTGAAAGAAGAAACAAAGGAGCATTGTATTCCAGCAGCATGAAGCTGTGGTGAGACCAGCACTAGTAGTATCCAGGCAGTAGTCATTCAGACGACTCCCCTCTTTTCATCATTCTTAACAAGCTAATTCTTTCTTTTCAGTAAGTACTGCGTGATTTGCTTCTAACTTCAGAATATCTTCATCCATAAAACATCACGGTCTACTTATTAGTTTTCCATCAAGTGTTTGGCAATGCCCTGTATTGACATAGTCACCTTGAGTCAACATTTTTCCTGTAAAAGCACCATTGAAATTTCACCAACACCTAGACTCACACAGGACAATTAGTTTGCAGTGACAAGCACTGCCCCCAGAGTTGCAAGTCAGATACTCTTGACATTACTTTATATTTTCACTCCAACTGCCTAATCAATAAAAAAGGGTCTGTTGCCATGGATATGAACTTTCCCACTATCACTGTTACCAGCTTGGTGGATAAGGTGGATATGGGCATTATGAGACAATGTAGAAATGTTTGTCATGTTTACGGACAACTAGTTAACTCTCAGACAAACTGATATGGTATATGAGATATGTATTTATACAATGTCACTAGAGGCAAAGCTCTCGCATAAAAGTACTCCTAATGTGAATAAAGTCAGTAGTATACATTCTGCACCCATCACACACAATTCAAAGTAGACACATAGACCCACATATGCTAAGGCACTTAAATGTAACCTTCCTAAACCTCAAAGACCTCCTAGATGAAGTACACATACCAAACACCCTCAGCAGCTCCAATTGCACTCTTTCAAAACAACACCCACATCAACACATACAGCTCATGGAGCCTCTATTCTAAGCCCATAAGACAAGCCACCTCACAATCCAACATTATGGTCATTGAAGACTCCATTGTGAAGTACGCTGATGTCCTTCTTACCAGGCTGAGTAAGGAGAAAGTCATAGTCGGGTGCTTATCAAGAGCCTGGATTTGCCACATTATGCACACACTCAGGTCATTGGCCAAATAGTAGCAGTATGACTCAGTCATTGTCCATGTAGGTGTAAATGACCTGAGACATACCTCCCTCGACTATATGAAGAGAGACATCATGGAGCTCTTGGAATATGTGTCCCAGGCTGGTATGAGCCTAGCACTGAGATGCATTTTAGCTTCTCCAAGAATTATTCCACAAGGTGAGCAAAAGATGACTGACTTTAATAATTATCTTAGTTTCTGATATCATTCTAAGGGGGTGCAATATTTGTCAACAAAGAAGATATGATCAACAGACCATGTTGCTTTGCCAGGGATGGTCTGCACCTCTCCCCTCCAGGCTTTCATATATTAGGTAAAACATTGACCTCCCCAATAATGCCTTTTTTAGGCAATGCCAAACCGAAAGTACTTGTGACATAGCAAATCAAAACAAAGAAAATCAGAAGGTGTTACTGATCAATGCTAGGAAAACTCCACTCCCTAGAAGCTGTCTTCACCCTAGAGAATGATGAAATCTGTAAGGTCACTGAGACATGGTTTAAAGCTGTGGAGATCACACCAACAGTGCAAGGTTATAATGCCGTCCACACATTTAGACCAGCTACTACACAGACAAGGACTATAGGTGGAGGTGTCATGACTTACACAAAAAATAAGTATACCTCAAGGCTGGTCAAATTAGACAATGAACGTGAGCTTTTCCACATTCATATCACCTTAGGCAAAATCCAATACTGCCTCCTTGCAAACTATAGATCCCCCTCTATGACCTAGGAAACCCATACCATACATTTAAACTTCTTGGAAAGACTCACCATCTGACCCAATACCATATTCATGAGCAACGTTAATTACCACACTATCAACTGGGAATCATATACAACACCAAATGTACAGACACAGAGATTCCTAGATTTTGAAAACACAAACTCCTTGGACCAGATTGCTAGTACACCAACAAGGGGTGCAACCATATTGTATCTGGTCCTCACTCTGATAAGGTCAGACAACAAACTGGTCTCCTTTGAAGTAAAAATAAAACCTGGAACCCCAGATAACCTTGGAATATTCAGGAACTACTCTAAGGCTAACTGCTTACTATTAAGTGATAACCTGGCAAAATTTCAAGCCCCCATAAACCTGGAGAACACTCCTGCATACGCGCAACTGTTCATGAAAACCCTATACAAGCATGTTAATAGCTGCAAAGAGGCAGCTATACTCACCAGGAAGAAGTACAGAACTAACTCTAAAAACAAGCCACCCTGGTGGAATTACAACATCAAGAGGCTGCATAACAGAAGGAAGAAAATTTGCAAAACTTAAGAGGTGCAGCACCAAGCAGGATAAAAGCACTCTCTTCAAACTAAACAAAAAACTCAGAGGGAAAATAAAGTCTACCAAAGCTAAATTTGAAGTACCATTGGCCTCCAAAGCCAAGGACAATCACAAGGCATTTTTTAGCTATGTCAATAGCCTCAAAGGCAATACAAAATTGTGTGCAGAGCTCATTGTTAATGGAGCCACCTATAATGAGCCAGAAGATATAGCAAACCTCCTGGCTGACAAATTCAGCTCCAACTTTACCCCTCTTTGCCTCTCATCCTTCCCTTAGGAAATACTGTCAAATATAACTCCCCCTGTTGTCACTAGGGAACAGGTCCTTAATGCTCTACCTAAGGCTAAGAACACTGCATCAGTAGGTTTAGACAATATCCCAGGACACCTTCTAAACAGCATAAAACATGACATATCAGGTTCTCTGGAATTGCTATTTAACTGTAGTCTCCAAACAGGCTTCATGCCTCATGAATGCAGAACAGCAACAATCATACCTGTGCACAATGATGGGCCATATACAGACCCTGGAAACTACACACCCGTAAGTCTTACTAGTCTCAGATGCAAAGCCATGGAAAGAATTATCATGGAAATTATCAGTAATGATATAGGAAACCTCCAGACTCTGAACTCAACCCAGTTTGGTTTCATCAAGGGCAGGTCATGCCTGTTCAACCTGGTGGACTTCTTTGAGAAGGTACCAAAACAATGGATGAAGATAAAATGGTTCATACTTCCTACCTTGGCCTGGCCAAGCCATTTGACACAATACTTCACTCAGGCATTGTTGACAAATTCGGGAGGTTAGGTACAAACCCTTATGTCACCCGGTGGATAGCCAGCTGGCTCACAGACAGTACCCAGGAAGTTAGAATTGGAGAGTCCATGTCTACAAAGAGGCCAGTCACAAGTGGAGTCACTCAGGAGTTGGTTTTTGGACTGCTCCTTTTTTGCATTTACTTCTCCGAACTCAAGGCCAATATCAATGGCCTCTGGCTGACTAAATTTGCAGATGATTGCAAATTAGGAGAGGTCATTGAATCCCACACTGACACAAATGCTCTCCAGGAAGGGCTGACACAGACAAACAACTGGTGTTAGAACCATGTACTAAAACTAAATGCCAAGAAATGCATAATAGTATCCTTCAGGAAGTCATCCACCCTGGTAATTATCATACTGACAACACACCCTTAAGAGTTGAGCCAGTACTCAGGGACATGGGGACACACACAGATAGCAATCTAGCCTTTCAGTATCACGTGTCTTCAGTACTGAGGAAGTCATTCTGTCTTGTGCAACTTATAAACAAAGGTATGGCATCTAGATCCAAGGAAGTCATTGTTCCACTGTATTTAGCATTCATCAGACGTATCACTGAGTACATTGCACCCATTGGTATGTACATAACCAGGCACATCCAACAATTGGAAAGTACACAAAGGTCCATGACTAAAAGTATACAGGGCATAAGTAACCTAACCTATGCACACCACCCCAAGGCCTATCCCTGTATTCTGTCTCCTATAGGCTGTTGAGGGAAGATCTATACCTGGCATATATGGCATTGTCAGACCCCACCCTGATGGACTTCCTGAATATCCACATAACAAACAGCACCAGAATTACCCTTTCTAGAGACTTAAACCTTGCCTGTGATATAAACAAGACCTACTGGAGAGACAGGTTTGTATCCCAGAAACCACCCCTTCTCTGGAACAGGCTCCCCATCCATGTGAAGCAGAGCCCCTCCCTTACCAAATTCAAGTGTATCTTGGACATTGCATGGGGAACAGGAAATTCATGACTGGTTTGGCATTTCTGTCTCTAATGAACACAGGCAGCCTGTAAATCATTCATCTTCCAGGACCCTGCTTGTAAATGTTTCATCTCCCAAACATCTGCTTACACTTATCAAGGGTACCAGAACTTATCAAAACATTTGGGATGCATGGCTAAGCTTAAAAATGGGTTGTGGTTGTTAGCCTAGTAAACACCTATGAACCTGTGAACTTATAAATGACTGAGTACTAAATATAGTCTAGTTACAGCATTTTCCCTTCACTTTTTATGTTTTCCTCACAATGAAACACTGCTGTATGCTATGCTAAAACAATTTTAGTTAAACATGGTTTCTATTGCTAATATACATATGGACAACAATATTAAACAATTTTATATTTTAAATGCTGAGTAAACAGAGTATGTTGCAAATGTCTTCTTGCCAGCAGCACTTGATAGATGTTTGGTAAAGAAATTTTATTTATTTTTTATTCCTGAGACCTAAGGACCGATTAAGTTTAAAGACCAACAATAAATCTGCCATGGTGATGCATACAAGCATAGCTTTGTCCACAACATCATAAAGATCTTCTGTTATCTGCCATTTCTAAACCCTCCTTATTAAATACTTGCTTAGTGTGGGGATCAAACTTGCTGCACTTCATGCAATAGAGCTGTGCAGTGAATTGCAGTTGTTGCTAAAGACGTACACTTTTTGCTGTGAGTACTGATAACTCCTACTCATAATTCCTTGGTAAACCAATCTACCAGTTTACCTGTGCAGTGTAAATCAACAAAAGCCTTTGTATCATTATTTTGAAAGCATGTTTTCTTTCTAAACATTAAGCAAAAAAATAGAATTTTACTGTAGCTAGATTAAGTTTTTATAAATTTCTCATCTGAAATATTTTTTGCAAAATCTAGAACCTCAGGTTTCTACTTACAAAAAAAAAAAAAAAAAAAAAAAACAGCTCCTGAATGTTATCCATGACAGAGTACCCAGACAAAATGCTGTCAAAGCGGGAATGAAACTAGAATAGGCATGTACGCGCACACACACACACACGCACACACACACACACACACACACACACACACACACACACACACACACACACACACACACACACACACACACACACACGTGTGGACCTACATATATATATCTGTATATTTATATATTTGTATCTATACTTTATTTATTTATACTTGTTTACTGGGATAGTATATTTATATATTTGTATCTATGTCTATTTTATTTATTAATATTTGTTTACTAGGACAGTACACTGATCAATATTAACCAATTTCAGGCTTGGCCCGTGTGGAATACAAAACATGTCACAAACAAAAAATACAGAACTGTAATCAATAACAAAATAGTTAAGAATAAATACATAGAAAAAAAAAAAAAAAAAATATATATATATATATATATATATATATATATATATATATATATATACGTGTGTGTGTATATATATATATATACACACACACACACACACACACACACACACACACACACACACACACACACACACATGTATTTCTTCACATATAATATAAATTATAAATAGAATTTATACAAAGATAATATATACATATTGTGTAGATTTGCTTGTGTGTGGATTTTCTCATACAAATAGATCAAACCATGATAAAGGCTTATGCTCAATTTTATCTCTTTCTCTCTGTCTCTCTCTCTCTATATATATAATATATATACATATATATATATATATATATATATATATATATATATATATATATATATGAAGATATAATGATCCAGGGATCCAGGTCAAATTGATTAAATGTTGAAAATGCTAACCTTGACACATTACTCTCAAAAATAATAATGTTTTCAAACTTATGCACAAGGTCTGAGAATCATCCTCAGACCATGCAAATTAAAAATCATGTTTTTGCTGGGGCGCAACCTCCCTTCACTGCCACACTCCATGCTAACTACAGGTACTAGCTCCAAGATTGCACAGTCCCTGGGGAAAGGGAAGATTCCGCAGCCCAGGGAATCAAACATCTTTTTTTGTTGATCAAACTGTGCTTACAAAACAGAGGTTGACTAAAACTGAAAATGACCATTGGCAGTACACCTATATATATTTTTATTTTTATTTATTTATTTTCATTTGTTTACCGGAAATGTCCGACTGGGCATTGGCCCATTTTCAGCAGAGGCCCGGGGAGAAAAGCTCCATGCATACATATGCATAATGCTTACATATAGCTAACTGTATTGAACAATTAAGATGCATATATATGTTATTAACATTTGACCAAAGGAAAA